>NC_141600.1:32952842-33252842 GCF_047967505.1 Dipteris shenzhenensis | reverse complement strand
TGTTTGGGATTCCATGACAGACACTATTTCTTTAACTTGCTCCCTGAGGGACTCTTCATATGCAACCTTGCCTTTGGTCTGATGTTGGTGAGTGACCTCTATTGTCTTTATTGCATCTACTTTAGGTTTCATGGTGGCTGGAGGTATCAATAGAATATCTCTCATTTTAAGATCATCCCAATCCTCTACATTAAGGATGTCTCTCATTTTAAGATCTTCCCAATCCTCTGCATTAAGGATCTTGTCATATTTATACCCAACCCTTACGAGTGTTTGGATGTCTTTTTTTAATTATAGTCACCCTTTGTCCATGTTCTGTTACCATCATTGTGTCTTGGAAAAACTCTATAAGCCACTCTTTAACAGCTTCTTGGAGAGCAAGCAGTTAAGTCCTTTGCCATCTAAAGTCCATGTGCCAGTTGATGTATATTGCCCTCACAAGCCTCTAAAATGGTGCCATGGGTACTGCATACCCAATGGATTTTTGAGCCTTCTTGATCTCCATAAAGACAGATCTACTCTGGCTCACTCTCTTCTTCCTGTTCCTTGCTAGCATGTGCACAGGCTTCCCCTTCTTTGAGGATTTTGATCTTGATGGAGCTGTGGCAACCCCTGTAATGTCAGGTCCCTTGCCTTTCTTTTTGGCTATTGCTTTGGTTCTTGCGATAGTCTATTGTTGTCTTCTCCTAAACAAAAATCTAAACATAACAAAAAAATAAGCCACCCAAGAGTTTGCTTGAAAATGCGATTTGGAGCAAAGATCTAGGCAAACTGTTGAAATCACATTTTTGAGCAAATAATTTGCAGCATACTTCAGCAACATACTCCAGTAGTATACTCCTAATTTTTATGTATCAAACTCTATAATGCATATGTTTTTTGCTACGAAGATGAATCCAAACATAACAAGAAATACTCCATGCAAACCTTTTCTAGAAAATGCGATTTGGAGGAAAGATATGAAGAAAGTGCTGAAATTGCGTTTTTGAGCAAATTTCTTTGCAGCATATTCTAATCAATCAGTTTGATGCAGCATCCTCCTAAATTTGATGTAGAAAACTCTCGAATGTAGATGATATGTGCTTAATAGAAACAAATCATAAAGTATGTTTGAGAGAAAGCTAGAGAATGGGCATTTCACCTTAACAATAGGCAAAAAACAAAGATGGGTGCCAAATTGCTTACCTGTTCTTGTGTCTCCTAATGACAGATAGGTCTAGGTGATGGTTTAGGATAGAGCTGGAGCTGGTGAGGTTGAAGCTAGAGCTGCAGTGGGTGATGGAGCTAGTGAGGTTGGACCTAGAGCTACAGTGGGTCTCTGTGATGGAGGTGGTGAGCTAGTGAGGTTGGAGGCAATTGAAACTAGAGATATTAACATCTTCCTTAATGGGACTTTTTTAGAACATCAAGCAAGCATTCATCATAACATTTCTTATCCTTTACATTGATACGTAGACAACAAACTTGGTTTACTTTCTTTACGATGGTGAAAGTTGCACCTCAATACTTACTAACATCATTTATATGCACATTATGGTAACAAATGGTCACGTTATTTATGTACACAATCTACTATCTTCACAAGATCTCATAACCATAGTTCACTATGGTTAATAAATATTTGAATTATGCCAACAAGTTTTGCATTGGAATTTGTGAATGGAGTGCACTATGGTGTGTGCATGCTATCTTGAGTGCGAAAGCATTTTGGGCATCGAGTACACATGTAGTTTAATGGTGGTAACAGAGATTGCTGTTGTTAGAAGACATTGGAGAAAATAGGCCTACATGTGTACTAGATGCTCAAGATGATTTCTCACTTAAGTTTAACATGCTATGTTGAGTGAGAAATTGTTTTGAGCATGCAGTACACATGTAGTTTAATGGTAACAAAGACTATTGTCCTTAAGAAGATGTTGAAGAAAAGAGGACTACATGTGCAATAGATGCTCAAGATGATTTTGCACTTAAGTCAACATGCTATCTTGAGTGAGAAAGCATTTTGGGCATCCAATATACACATAGTTTAATGGTAATGGAGATTGCTGTCCTTAAGAAGACAATGAAGATAAGAGAACTACATGTGTACTAGATGTGAAGATAGTGGGAGAGAAGGAAGGAGTCTCACTTGTGGCTTTCTCACATACACAATGGGGGAATACACACAAAGGTGGAGGCTGAAAATAGTTTTCCTCTTCTTAGTTGTGAAATCCAAAAGAACTCTAGTACAAAAGAAATAGAAGAATCCTATATGTGGGTCTCAAACCAAAATCAGCTAACTAATGTGGCATACTAATTGAGCCACGAGCTAGAGTACATAAGGATAGTTGTCATCTAGCTATTATTCATGGCTGCATCTGCAGCTAACAAGTTGGTGACATAAATGCACAATGGTCACCCTGGCATATCACGAGTGGAGCTCGATATCGAGCTCCACTCGCGATATGCCAGGGTGACTATTGTGCATTTATGTCACCGACTTGTTAGCTGGAGATGCGAGCTCCACTTGCGATATGCCAGGGTGACTATTGTGCATTTATGTCACCGACTTGTTAGCTGGAGATGCGGTTGGTACACTGCCCACGAATAATAGCTGGATGACAGCTATCCTTATCTACACTAGTTTGTGGCTCAGTTAGTATGCCACCTTAGTTAGTTGGGTTTGGTTTTGAGACCCACATATAGGGTTCTTCTATTTCTTTGTACTTGAGTTCTTTTGGCTTTCACAACTAAGAAGAGGAAAACTGTTTTCAGTCTCCACCTTTGTGTGTATTCCCCCATTGTGCATGTGAGAAAGCCGCAAGTGAGACTCCTTCCCTCTCTCCCACTATCTTCACATGGTATCAGAGCCTTGTTCGTGGTAAGGAGCTCAAGAAAGCAAACCAAGTTCGCAGTGTCCTAGTAAGAGGACAAGTGTTGCTTTCCTTTTTCGAGTTTGGGAGCAAATCTCTGTAGGTAGCACAGCCGGAAGTGCAAGAGTTCACTGTCTCAGATTGAGGCGCCCTTCGCGGTGTGGTGAGAGGGCATTATATGCTGCGGGGCCCGTTTTGGAGGCGGAAGTTCTCCACAGGCACTCAGAAAAAGGCCCTGTTTTTGCTGTGCGACCACTGCTCGGCTAGTCGGTGAAAAGTTGCCGTAGAAATTGCATCGTATGCCTATGTGCAGAGATATTGGGAGTTGCAGATTCATGCTTGTTGCCTGTTGATGCAAAATCGTCACTAGGAAGTGACTGTGTGGTGAAATACCACTTTTGTCAGTTTTGCAGATCTGCCCATGTGAGGCAAAAGCTGTGTTTTTTTGCAGTGACAGAATATTTTGCGGTGTTCTGAAATGGCATCTGATTCTCTTTCACAGATTGTCACTGAAAAGCTTGACAAGAACAACTTCTAGGCATGGAAGTTTAGAATGACGAATTTCCTTATGGGAAAAGGCTATTGGGAGTTCATTACAGGAAATGAAGAAGAACCTGTTCTTCCTAATGTTCCCAATCAACAGGAAATGCAGGCATTTAAAGGATGGCATGAGAGAGCCAGGAAAGTTATGTACTGGCTGTCTATTAGTATTTCGGACTCCATGATTGTGCATATTCAGGATGCAAGTATGCCAAAGGAGGCATGGGATACTTTGGCAAAAATGTACAGCACAAATACGCAAGCCAGGAAAATGCAGCTCAAGCAGGAGCTGCACAATGTGCAGAGAGAAAATATGAGCATCAATGACTACCACATGAAGGTGAAGAAAATTGCAGATGCACTTGCTTCCATTGGGTCGCCAGGTGACGATTTAGTTTCTGTGACCTTAAATGGTCTAGGAAAGGATTATGCATAGTTCCGGACATCCATTGCCGTCCGTGAAAAATTTTCTGATTTTGAGGAGTTGATTGCTCTTCTAATTTCTGAAGAGCAGAGAAATGGTAGTGCATCTTCTTCAGCAGGAACTTCAAAAGAAACTGTCTTCTACTCAAATGCTGGCAGAGGTAGAGGCAGAGGTAGAGGAGGCCGATCTGCAGGCCGTGGTAGAAATCAGAATATGCAGCAAATGCAAGAAAACCAGTCCTATGCAGGAGGACGTGGTAACTCTAGAGGCAGGGGGAGCCAAAGAGGCTGTGGTGGATGGCAAAGAGGCCAAAATGCAAACAGCAATGTTGAATGCTACTATTGTGGCAAAATGGGTCATATGGCTAAGGATTGCTATAAAAAGCAGAATGACATTATGAATGGAAAATTGCAGCAAGGCAATTATGCATCTTCTAGTAGGTAGGGTGATGACAGAAATGAGCATCTATTTATGGTGCAGCATATGACCAATTCTGTGACAAGTGCAGAAGAACAAAATGATGTGTGGTAGGTTGACTCAGGTGCGTCAAACCACATGACAGGTCATGCAGAATGGATGCAAGATGCAAGGAAAATGGAAAAGCCAGGATTTGTGGAGACTGGTGATGATACTGCACATCCTATTGTGCAGATTGGTAAAATTCCTTTGTCTATGCAGGATGGGAAAAAGAAATACCAGTCCGATGTATTTCATATCCCGAACATCACCAAGAACCTGGTTTTTGTTGGTCAAATGGTTGAGCAGGGCTTGCGGGTTAGATTTAATCCTCATGGATGCTTTGTTGAGGATATGAAAAATAACGGTCGCTTGATAGCAAAAGGAAAGAAGAAGGCCAGGATGTTTACATTGGATGCGGACATGCCTGAATTGAGTGCAGCAATGTTTGCACATGGGACCGGTGTAGTTGCAGATATTGATATCTGGCACAAACGCATTGGTCATGTTAATATACAGCGACTTAAATCAATGCAAGCCCAAAATATTGTTGCAGGATTGCCTAAATTCAAGGTTGCAAAAATGCACAAGGTTTGTGAAGCCTGTCAATTTGGGAAACAAACAAGGAAACCTTTTCCTAGGCATGTTCAAGAGAGTAAAAAGCCATTGGAATTAATCCACTCTGATGTGTGGACTACTAAAGCTGCATCTATTGGAGGCTGTCACTATTTTGTCACATTTATTGATGACTTCAGCAGAAAACTTTGGGTGTATTTTATGAAAAAGAAAAGTGAAGTGTTTGGGCACTTCAAAGCTTTCAAAGCTATGGTTGAAAAAGAAACAGGCCTGCAAATAAAATACCTAAAGTCAGATGGAGGGGGAGAGTACCTCTCAAATGAGTTTGCAAGGTTCTTGCAAGAGCATGGTATAAAGCAGCAATATTCATGCAGTCATACCCCACAGCAAAATGGAATTGCAGAAAGGAAAAACAGGCATATTGGAGAGGTATCTCGGGCTATGCTAAATGAAAAAGATCTACCAGAATATTATTGGGCAGAAGCAGTTGCTACAGCAGTTTATATAATGAATAGGACTCCCACTGCAGCAATACATGGCATGACGCCAGAGGAGATGTATACTGGTAGGAAACTAGATATTTCTCATTTGAAAATTTTTGGTTGCATTGCCTATGTCCATGTGCCAGATGAGTTGAGGTCCAAGTTGGATCCAAAAGCTGAGAAGTGCGTCTTTATTGGTTATTCTCTACAGCAGAAAGGGTATAGATGCTATAACCCTTCTACTCGTAAGTTTACAGTGAGCAGAGATGCTGTTTTTGATGAGATGAGCAGCTGGTATAAACCAGTAAATGTGATGATTGATGTAGATGCACAAAATGGTAATGCTGCACAGAATTCATAGCAGCAATCACAAAATATCAGTGGACCTGCAGTGTCATCTAGCAGTGGGTCACATACTTCGCCATGGACAGGCAGATTGAGATCAGGAGAATCTCCTCAAAGCAATGCAGAGAGTGGTATGCAGGTATCACAAAAAGGAAAAGAGAAGGTAGATCAGCCCATGTTTGATGTGAATGCAGGTCACTCTTGTGTGGATGTTGAATCCAGTGGCTCAGAACAGAGCATTGATGATGAGTTGGGTATTCCTTCTGTTGTTACACCTAGAGTAAGGAAGACCAGGGATGTTTTGAGAGCACTTGGAAGTGAGCCTATTTTGTGCAGGTCTACCAGGGTTAGGTATCCTGTGGATAGGCTGAAATATGATGGATTTACAGCCATTCACTATGCCTATATGGTCAAAGTGATACAGGAACCAGAACCCACTTCTTTTGAGCAAGCCATGGGAAATGAAAAATGGGAGAAAGCCATGGATGAAGAAATGGATGCCTTGGATGGAAATGCTACATGGGAATTGGTGCCTTTGCCAAAAGAATGCGATTGGCTGTAAGTGGGTTTATAAGATCAAGCACAATGCAGATGGTTCTGTTAATAGATAAAAGGCAAGACTAGTTGTCAAGGGGTATGCACAGACATATGGCATTGATTATGAGGAAACTTTCATCCCGGTTGCAAGGATGGCAACCGTAAGAGCAGCCATTGCTATGGCTACA
This sequence comes from Dipteris shenzhenensis, assembly GCF_047967505.1. Lineage (NCBI taxonomy): Eukaryota > Viridiplantae > Streptophyta > Polypodiopsida > Gleicheniales > Dipteridaceae > Dipteris > Dipteris shenzhenensis. Next base: position 33,246,442 of record NC_141600.1, on the reverse strand, counting down.
TCAAAGGGATGGTCTTAACAATAGATGGATGTAAAGAATGCCTTCTTGCATGGTGATTTGCAAGAAGAGGTCTTTATGGAACAACCAGTAGGTTATGTTCATGCTATTCATCCTGAGTTTGTTTGCAGGTTGAAGAAAGCCTTGTATGGCTTGAAGCAAGCACCTAGAGCATGGTCTGATAAGATAGGACAATATCTTGTCACTATTGGCTTTCAGATTTCCAAGGCAGATTTCTCACTCTATGTGAGAAAAACAGAGAAAGGGATTATGCTACTTGTCATTTATGTTGATGATTTGATCATCACAGGTGATAGTGATGAAGATATCCTTCATGTGAAAATGCTATTGAGGCAGAAGTTTGAGATGAAGGATTTGGGAGAGCTGCGTTATTTCTTGGGCATTGAGGTGATTAGATCACCAAGTGGGATACAGCTCTTGCAGAGGCAGTATGGATTGGACATGCTGTCCAAATATGGGATGACACGCTATAAGCCTATTTCAGTTCCTTTGGAGCAGAATGTGAAGCTGAGCACAGATGCAGGTGAGCTTTTGGAAGACCCTACTATGTACAGACGCATAGTAGGAAGTTTGATTTATATGACCATTACCAGGCCAGATCTAAGCTATGCTGTTGGATTGGTAAGTCAGTTTATGCAGGCTCCAAGGAAACCGCATTTGGATGCGGCTAGACGCATACTCAGGTATGTGAAGTCCACATTGCAGTATGGACTATTTTATGAGGCTGGGGTTCAGATACAGTTGCATGGATACACTGATGCTGATTGGGCTGGTAGTATTTCTGATAGACGATCTACCAGTGGATATGTGTTCTCTTTTGGGAGTGCTGCAGTCACTTGGAGCAGCAAGAAACAACCTACAGTTGCCTTGTCGAGCACAAAGGCTGAGTACAGGGGTGCAACAATGGCTGCATGTGAGGTAGCTTGGTTGCATAAGCTACTTTATGATATGCATCAGTCTACAGATGGGCCAGTTGTCATTTATTGTGACAACATGAGCAGTATACACTTGGCAAAGAACCCAGTCTTTCATGCTAGAACAAAGCACATTGAGGTGCATTATCACTATGTGCAGGAGAAAGTGTTACTAGGTCTTATTGATCTAGTTTATGTCAGCACAGAGGATCAGGTAGCTGACATCTTCACAAAAGCATTGGGCGCAGAGAAGCTGCACAAGTTCAGAGACCTGCTTGGTGTGCAATAATTGGGATTGAGCTCGAGGGGGAGTGTTGAGATATCGAGCTCCACTCGCGATATGCCAGGGTGACTGTTGTGCATTTATGTCACCGACTTGTTAGTTGGAGATGTGGTTGGTACACCGCCCATGAATAATAGCTGGATGATAGCTATCCTTATCTACACTAGTTCGTGGCTCAGTTAGTATGCCACCTTAGTTAGTTGAGTTTGGTTTTGAGACCCACATATAGGGTTCTTCTATTTCTTTGTACTTGACTTCTTTTGGCTTTCACAACTAAGAAGAGGAAAACTATTTTCAGCCTCCACCTTTGTGTGTATTCTCCCATTGTGCATGTGAGAAAGCCGCAAGTGAGACTCCTTCCCTCTCTCCCACTATCTTCACAATCTCAACACTCCCCCTCGAGCTCAATCCCAATTCCTATACACCAAGTAGGTCTCTGAACTTGCGCAGCTTCTCTGCGCCCAATGCCTTCGTGAATATGTCAGCTACTTGATCCTCTGTGCTAACATAAACTAGATCAATAAGACCTAGTAAAACCTTCTCCCGCACATAGTGATAATACACCTCAATGTGCTTTGTTCTAGCATGATAGACTGGGTTATTTACCAAGTGTATACTGCTCATGTTGTCACAATAAATGACAACTGGCCCATCTGTAGACTGGTGCATATCATAAAGTAGCTTGTGCAACCAAGCTACCTCACATGCAACCATTGTTGCACCCCTGTACTCAGCCTTTGTGCTCGACAAGGCAACTGTAGGCTATTTCTTGCTGCTCCAAGTGATTGCAGCACTCCCAAAAGAGAACGCATATCCACTGGTAGATCGTCTATCAGAAATACTACCAGCCCAATCAGCATTAGTGTATCCCTGCAACTGTATCTCACCCCAGCCTCATAAAATAGTCCATACTGCAATGTGGACTTCACATACCTGAGTATGCATCTAGCCACATCCAAATGCGGTTTCCTTGGAGCCTGCATAAACTGACTTACCAATCCAATAGCATAGCTCAAATCTGGCCTGGTAATAGTCATATAAATCAAACTTCCTACTATGCGTCTATACATAGTAGGGTCTTCCAGAAGCTCACTTGCATCTGCGCTCAGCTTCACATTCTACTCCAAAGGAACTGAAATAGGCTTACAGCCTGTCATTCCATATTTGGATAGCATGTCCAATCCATACTGCCTCTGCAAGAGCCGTATCCCACTTGGTGATCTAATCACCTCAATGCCCAAGAAATAATGCAGCTCTCCCAAATCCTTCATCTCAAACTTTTGCTTCAATAGCATTTTCACATGAAGGATATCTTCATCACTGAATACTATGTGACATTCATTGATGATGCAACTAGGAAAGTGTGGGCTTATGCCATAGCTCGGAAGAGTGATGTGTTCTAGGTATTTCAGAAATGGCTGGCCTTGGTTGAGAATCAGTAAGGTAGAACGCTTAAATGCCTACGAACTCACAATGGTGGAGAGTATCTCTCTCATGACTTTCAGCATTTCTATGATACACGTGGGATTAAGAGGGAGCTCACATCCCCTCGTACTCCAAAGCAAAATCCAATTGCAGAAAAGATGAATCATACAAGATGCAGAGTTACTGATAGCTATACGAAAGGTATCCCATGAGGATGGCAATGAACATAAGAGAAATATTGCCTTAGTCTCCACATCAAAATTCATCTTCTGAGCCTAAAGCTTGGCTAAAAATAATATTGAATTCATTCAAGTGAGAAGCAATGGAGACCCCTTCCTTCATTTGCAGCTCAAACAACCTCTTCATGAGGTAAACTTTATTAGAGGCAATTTCCTTCTCATAAGTGGCACACACTTTCTTCCACAAATCTTCCGTAGTTTGCTCATTTACTACTGTGAAATAAACTGACTCTGCAAGATGAAGTCTAATAGTAGACTTTGCTAATGCATCCAACCAGGGATGTTTTTATAGAAGCTATGCTAATATATTAATATAAAATCTTGGCAAAAGTTTTCAACATTATTTTTTTAGCTTCACAAAATTAGTTGAATGTAGTACATTTTTACATATTTTCCTGTAAATTTTGAAGGAAAAAATGTAAATCCTGGCGAAACTTTAAATTTTGTAACATAAAAGTTTCAAATCTTGGCGAATGTTTCAAACATTTATTTTTATTAGAGCATACAAACTTTCGACGCCAATATAAAATTTTAGCTTCTTAACGAAACTAACTTGAAAAAATCATCCATGCATCCAACTCATTGCAATCATCCTCAGACATATCTATAGGCTTAGCTTCAATACTTGCCAAGGGTTTAATCTGCTTCTTTTGAATAAGCACATCCCTTATCTGTCCTTTCCACAAAGAAAAGTTTGTCTCATCAAACTTTTTAATGCTTAAAATCTCCTTTTCAGACATAGAAGAGGATGCCATGATGCAAATGAAGCAAAATCCCAAATGCTAGTACCTGCAAAAGAGAAATCACACCAAATACCAGGTGCACCCAAATGTGTATGCCACAATAGAGTGAAATATCACCAAAACTCAAAGCTCAAAGCATCTAAAGATGCAGCTGACTCATGTGCATGTACTATGCATCCATATGAGCAAATCCAGCCTAATAGAAAATGTCAACTGTAATGGCAATCCAAAATGCCAATAAGTGCCAAATGGCTCAAGCATAAACACCGTCCATGGGCATATGCATCAATAATATCTCATGCAAGAGAGCATAACACTATCAATGCATCACTTGCAATGTGTCAAAGCTGTCCCTCAGCATAAAATAACATCCATGTGCGAAGCATCCATAAAAAATAGCATCCCACAAGGCAATCTGGGCCTATCAGCGCATCCAATAAGGATCGCAATGCATCCAAATGGCCGATAAATCATCCACTACAACCCAATGCACACCACAAATGAGCAACATGGCTCAAACTATAGCTAGAGTGATCTACATAAGGTATGCTCAAGAAATCATGGTCCCACGGCAATGACCGCTACTGAAAATAGAACCTGAGATGCCTCAAAACATGGGTGCCATTGCATAATCGCACTCAGCAAGAAAATTTGCAAATATCTCTCTTTTGTTGGAACTCCGAAATCCCAACCGATGAGTGAGAAATGGGAGTCAACACTTATCCACTGCCATGTGGCATAAATCTAAGGTTTCAAAACCTTAGAATGAAAAATGCATAACAGAGAGATGAAATCCAATACACAGAGATCTATAACTCTGAAAATACTCCACCGAATAGCACAAGAATTGACAAGTAGGGGTTTTTAGGCATCCGAAACACAATGGGACAGACAATTTTGGAAACCGTGGTCCCAATCACTGGGTCCAACACACAAGTTGAAAAACGTTTTTGGAAATAGAACTGTTTGTAAACTCCACTAGAGTGCAAATGATGAGCAACATAGAAGTTTTAGGACCTCCTCAGTCCATCGACACTGACAGATCTGCAAATGGTTGCTCCAAACTTGAGTTCCAACACCCGGGCAGAAAAACATAGGAATTGACACAGTGAGTCAAAAATCCAATGAAATGATTCTAGATTCCAGAATGAAGGTGTTTCCAAGTTCTTGAAGTGAAGTGGACACCAAAAGCAAGAAATAGTCGCTTCTACAAGTCAATACAGAGTCTCTGTCATCGAATGGAACAGGGAAAAGCTTAAAAAGCGACTTTTTCTTTGAAAACAATTAACAGCTCTTAAAACCACTTCGCAAAACTAAAGTGACTTTTCCAAAGGTTCCTTCAAGATCTTTGCGCACTCAGATGCAAGTAAAATCACCCACAAAGCTTCCTACAGAGCTTCTCCTTCCTCCCACAAAGCTGCTGAGCTTGCAGGCATTCACGCACGCTCAGCTAGATCACTCGGGCTCTGATACTAGTTGAGAGTGCTCTCAACGGAAGCAAAAATGGAAGAGGGAGAGAGAGAAACATAGAGCCACACAAGTTTGGTTGGGTGCAGAACACCCTAATCTTCTTTTTCATTCATTTATATATGTGTTTGAGTATTATACATAACTGGGGTAAAGGCACAGTGACCTTTAACCCCCATAGGGATGGAGGGGGGGGTGGAGACAGCTGGGGGGGAGGGGATGGTGGTGGGGGGGTGGAAGGGGTGTGGTGGAGAGAGGGGGGGAGGAAGGGGATGGGGGTGGGGGGGATGGGCGAGTAGTGGAGGGGGGTGGTGGAGGGGGGATGGGAGTGGAGGGGGAGGGGTGGAGGGGGAGGGGAAAACTTCACGGACGGAAGAGCGGAAGACTTTGATAGAAATCCAAAGGGAGGAAGAGATGGTCACCTTAATGCTCTCCAAGACTTTCTTGATGTAACGGGATTGTTGAGGGCGAATGGACGGTGGGTGGATGGCTAGGTTATCGTTGCGACAAGGGCTAGAAATAACTCACCATGTGAGGATGGGAGTAGGGTAATGGACGATGGAGAGGAAGGAGTGTCTTGCGTAGGGCTTGGAATGGGGAAGAGGATGGAGGTAAGATGTGAAAGAAGAAGAATAAGGGGGTGGAGTGGGTTTTTATAGGAATGGGTGTAGGTTTTAGGGTTAAACCCTAAACTCTTCTTGAGCCATAACTTTTCATAGTTAGCTCAGATCGCTCTTCTGTAAAAAGGTGAAATGATCAAAATTGCAAGCTCTATGCATTCGTTTCCATAACTAGCCTGATTTGTTTATCAAGTGGCTTATATTTAAGAAATAAAGAAAATTTCATAAGGTAGTAATCCAAGGTTGAGGCTTGGGGTTGATATGTTTGGCTAGAGTTGGAAAAAAATTAACTCTCCTTGCCCTTGAGTGTTATGTTCATGAATGTTCATAGTAGTTTTTTTTAAACACATACTTGCATATGTTTACTCGTTACTTGAGATGCTAGTCTCCCCGATAGTGGCGCCAAATGTTGGCTCTTTCCCACGGCTTCCGTAGAAAGAGCAGCGTATTCTCAGTTTGCAGGGTTCCGAGGCTTTTTGTCACCTATAAATATATTGGGGTTGTCGTTTGTAGTATAAGTGTAGCTTAGGACCTCGAGTCATATTCCAGTGAGAGACATAGGCTTACGTGTAGTACACAAACATAGTGCATGCATGTGTGAAAGGAACGTGCATCATCATGGTGGTTGGGGTAATGAAGGCTTTCGCCTTCATTGGGGGTTGAAGGATTTAGGAGGCATTTAAGCATTAGAGGGAGGTTCAGGGTTTAGAAGGAGGTTCCAAGGTTTAGAGAGAGGTTCCAGAGTTTAGAAGAGGTTCAAGTGTTAGAAGGAGGATCCAAGGTTTAGAGAGAGGCTCCAGAGTTTAGAAGAGGTTCCAGAGTTTAGAAGAGGTTCAAGGGCTAGAAGGAGGATCCAAGGTTGAGGGTAAAGTACATGGTGGAGAACTCATCTCCCTTGTACTTCATGGAGGTTAAGGGTTGAGGAACTAAGGGTTTAGGGGGAGCATAGGAGTGGGAGATGAAGAAGGTGTAAGAGCATGGGGGAAAGGAGGGAGAGAAGAAGGGAGGAGGAGGAAAGACGAGGAAGGAGGAGGAGAAGGGAGGAGGAGGGAGGAGTATTGAGATATCAAGCTCCACTCATGATATGCCAGGGTGACCATTGTGCATTTATGTCATTGACTTGTTAGCTATATATGTGGTTGGTACACCGCCCATGAATAATAGCTGGATGAGAGCTATCTTTATGTACTCTAGTTAGTGGCTCACTTAGTATGCCAGCTTAGTTAGCTGTGTTTGGTTTGAGACCCACATATAGGGTTCACCTATCCCTTTTGTACCTAGAGAGAGTTCTGTTGGCTTTCACAACTAAGAAGAGGAAAACTATTTTCAGCCTCCACCTTGTGTATATTCTCCCATTATGTATGTGAGAAAGCTCCAAGTGAGACTCCTTACTTTCTCCCACTCTCTTCACATGGTATCAAAGCTCGGTTTGTGGTAAGGAGCTCAAGAGAGCAAACCAAGTTCGCGGTGTCTTGGTAAGAGGATTAGTGTTGCTTTCCTTTTTCGAGTTTGGGAGCAAATCTCTGCAGGTAGCCTAGAAAGAAAGTGCAAGAGTGCACTGTCTCAGATTGGGATGCCCTTTGCGGTGCGGCGAGAGGGCGGCAGTATATGCTGTTTTTTTAAATTTGAGGCCATTTTGGGGCCCGTTTTTGTCATGGAAGTTTTTCGCAGGCACTCACGAAAGTGCCCTGTTTTTGCTGGTGCGACCACTGTTCCACAGGTTGGTGAAAAGCTACCATAGAAATTGCATTGTATGCCTATGCGCAGAGATATTGGGAGTGACATAATCATTCTTATTGCCTGTTGATGCATAATTGTCACTAGGAAGTGACTGTGGTCGAATACCACTTTCGTCAATTTTGCAGATTTGCCCTTCTGAGGCAGAAGTTGTGTTTTTTGCAATGAGAGAATATTTTTACAGTGTTCTCTAATGGCATCTGATGCTCTTTCACAGATAGTCACTGAAAAGCTTGACAAGAACAAGTTCTAAGCATGGAAGTTTAGAATGACGAATTTCCTTAAGGGAAAAGGCTATTGGGAGGTCATTACTGGAGCTAAAGAAGAACTAGTGATTCCTAATGTTCCTAATCAATAGTAGTTGCATGCATTTAAAGGATGGCATGAGAGAGCCAGAAAAGTTATGTATTGGCTATCTATCAGTATTTCAGATTCTATGATTGTGCATATTCAGGATGCAAGCACACCGAAGGAGGCATGGGATACTTTCACAAAAATGTATAGCACAAATACACAAGCCAACAAAATGTAGCTCAAGCAAGAGTTGCATAATGTGCAGAGAGAAAATATGAGCATCAATGACTACCACATGAAAGTGAAGAAGATTGTAGATGCACTTGCTTCCATTGGGTCGCCAATGGAAGATGATGATTTAGTTTTTGTCACCTTGAATGGTCTAGGAAAGGGTTATGCACAATTCCACACATCCATTGACGTCCGTGAAAAATTTCCTGATTTTGAGGAGTTCATTGCCCTTCTAATTTCTGAAGAGCAGAGAAATGGTGGTGCATCTTCTTCAAGAGGAACTTCAAAAGAAATTGTCTTCTACTCAAATGTTGGAAGAGGTAGAGGCAGAGGTAGAGCAGGCCGATCTGGAGGCCATGGCAAAAATCAAAATCTCGGGGGGTTCACTATGTATAAACCCTCTATATCACGTGCATTCAAGTCCTATTTCTAAAATCCCTTATCTGTAAATTTTTCATTTTACTAAAATGTACCCCTTTTCTATACAAATCTGTATATTTTTTCCAAAACTTATTTAAATATTCCCTTATGTATATTTATTTCTGTAAATTTTAGAAATAGAAAATATCCTTCTATTGAACTCATGTGATAGGGTTACATATTATGAGTGACCCCCTCGAGATCAGAATATGCAACAAATTCAAGAAAACCAGTCCTTTGGAGGAGGACATGGTAACTTTGGAGGCAAGGGGAGCCAAAGAGGTCGTGGTGGATGGCAGAGAGGCCAAAATGCAAATAGCAATGTTGAATGCTACTACTATGGTAAAATGGGTCATATGGTTAAAGACTACTATAAAAAGCAGAATGACCTCATGACTGAAAAATTGTAGCAAGGCAATTATACATCCTCTAGTAGACAGGGTGATGACAGAAATGAGAATTTGTTTATGGTGCAGCACATGACCAATTCTGTGACAAGTGCAGAAGAAAGCAATGATGTGTGGTATGTTGACTCAGGTGCATCAAACCACATGACAGGTCATGCAGAATGGATGCAGGATGCAAGGAAAATGGAAAGACTAGGATTTGTGGAGACTGGTGATGATACTACACATCTTATTGTGCAGATTGGTAGAATTCCTTTGTCTATGCAGGATGGGAAAAAGAAATACCTGTCTGATGTATTTCATGTCCCAATTATCACCAAAAACCTAGTTTCTATTGGTCAAATGGTTGAGCAAGGCTTGCAGGTTAGATCTATTCCTCATGGATGCTTTGTTGAGTATATGAAAAATAAAGGTCGCTTGATAGCAAAAGGAAAGAAGAAGGGCAGGATGTTTACGTTGGATGTGGACATGCCTAAATTGAGTGCATCAATGTTTGCAACTTGGGACCGATGTAGTTGTAGATATTGATATCTGGCATAAACGCATTGGTCATGTTAATGTACAGTGACTTAAATTAATGTAGGCCCAAAATATTGTTACAGGATTGCCTAAGTTCAAGGTTGCAAAAATGCATGAGGTATGTGAAGCCTATCAATTTGGAAAATAGGCAAGGAAAGCATTTCCTAGACATGTTCAAGAGAGTAAGAGGCCATTGAAATTAATCCACTCTGATGTGTGGACTACTAAAGTTGCATCTATTGGAGGTTATCATTATTTTGTCTCTTTTATTGATGAATACAGCAGAAAAGTTTGGGTGTATTTTATGAAAAAGAAAAGTAGGTTGAGGAAATCCTTGTATGGCTTGAAGCAAGCACCCAGATCATGGTCTGACAAGACGGGACAGTATCTTGTCACTATTGGCTTTCAGATTTCCAAGGCAGATTTCTCAATTTATGTGAGAAAAACAGAGAAAGCCATTGTGCTGCTTGTCATTTATGTTGATGATTTGATCATCACAGGTGATAGTGATGAAGATATCCTTCATGTGAAAATGCTATTGAAGCAGAAGTTTGAGATGAAGGATTTGGGAGAGTTGCATTACTTCTTGGGCATTGAGGTGATTAGATCCACAAGTGGGATATGGCTCTTGCAGAGGCAGTATGGATTGGACATGCTGTCCAAATATGTTATGACGGGTTGTAAGCCTATTTCAGTTCCTTTGGAGTAGAATGTGAAGTTGAGCACAGATGTAGGTGAGCTTCTAGAAGACCCTACTATGTATAGATGCATAGCAGGAAGTTTGATTTATATGACTATTACCAGGCCAGATTTGAGCTATGCTGTTGGGTTGGTAAGTCAGTTTATGCAGGCTCCAAGGAAACTGCATTTGGATGCGGCTAGATGCATACTGAGGTATGTGAAGTCCACTTTTTTAAAAGATTAATATAATATTCTTTTTTTAACAAATAAGATAGCTTAAGCCTTAGTGCTCTCATCAAATACTAATCTCCCTCTTAGTGCTCCCCTCAAATATTGATCATCATTTTTTAAAAGATTAATATGATCTTTTTTTTTTAACAAACAACTTAAGACTTCGTGCTCCCATTAAACATTAATCACCATCTTTTTTTAAAAGACTAACATAATGTATTTTTTACAAATAAAATAGTTTTTAACTATTATATATAGGCCTCTTTTTTTAATTCTTTTTACAACTACAATTAGTTCAACTTTTATCATAACTATTGTTTTAAAACCAAATCTTAAAAACATGATACTTGGAGCAAAGCATGATTTAAATTTCACTTTGAAAAGAGACTTTGTGGCAACTTCCACCATCCAAAACTTATCCGATGGGCACGATACTTTGCATGTGCCTCAGTGTAGGTGGGATTGTTGCACGTGTAAGGTACTATGCTTATGGAGTATTAACACATTCGAATAATACACCTTAGATTGTATTTTGTGGTGGTGTGCATAACACTTTATGAAAAAGGGGTTTTATGGTGACTTCGACATCCGAAGCATATTTGATGTGCATGATACTTTGCGCATGCCTTAGAGGAGGTGGAATTAAATCTCATTCCCATTGGGTATGAGCGCATTCAAATAAAACACCTTAGATCATATTTTTGATAGTTGTGCATAACATGGTGGAAAATGGGATTTGTGGAAAACCCTTGGTGGAAAATGGAGTTTGTGCATAACGCGGTGGAAAATGGGGTTTGTGGTAACTTTGGCCATCCATAGCATATGTGATGGGCATGATACTTTGCACATGCCTCAACATAGGTGGTATTTCCATGCATACATAGTATCATGCCCATCCGGTCTATGTGTGTTCAAATAACACAACTCAGATTGTCCTTTTTTATGGTCGTGCATACCATTTGTTGAAAAACAAGGTTTGTGGCAACTTCTAAAGGACAAATTAATGTAATGGGATCATACCTAGGATCCTAAGGTCTATGGTTGTGAGTGTGTAAACACATGGTGTGCCTGGTTAGGTGTTAGTAGGTGTGATTGAGTGAATCTAGGTGTGTGGTGTGTGATTGAGAGATTCATGGAGGTGGTGGCTTGATTATAGGATCTTGGTGGCTTCTGTTGTGACATCGCATATGATGTACACTGGGTATGACATGGTGCCTATATAATGTCCCTCTATTCATGAATAAACTATCTCTCTCTTCATCATCTTGTCTCCATGATACTCCAACATCTGGTATCAGAGCTTGTATGATCCTCCTTGAGCTTCTACCCACGTGTGCCACTTGTCATCACTTCATCTTCTTCAAACTCACCTTCTTCCTCATCTTCTTCTTCTCACTTATGCCCAGTTTTCTTTAAGCTTAGTTCTCCTCATCCATAGCTTTTTTTGCTCCATCCTTTAAGTTGGAGATACTTTATATTAGGGAAAATCCACACCACAAAGGTCTCAGCCTAATTCCACGTATTCTGCCCGACATTGTCTCTACAAGAGTCGCCAAAATTTTGCCACTTTGTCTTAGTTCTCTCTTATGGAAGTATATCTTGCAAAACCCTTCTAGGATCAGCTAAACAACATCATAAGGAGCCTCCCTATCAGTTTTGGTGAGCAATGCTGGAGTATTCAAAGAGATCTGGCCGTTTTTTATCTCAGCATTCTACTGCTTCTATCTGATGACTTATGGAAGAATTTCACCTCTACTTGTAGCTACTGATAGGCAACCCCTAGAGCTTCAATTTGCTTCTTAAATTCCCCTATTACTGCTATCTACCTCCACAATTTCAGCCTAAAGCTACAGATCTCTCATTTAGGGGAAAACTCAAAAATTTTAGTCAAAGTTTGACTATTCCAGTCAATTGACTAGTCAACTATGATGTTTATTATCTATTTTAGTTTGCTAGACTCTCAAATCTATATGTTGACTGAGATTCATTCAGATTTCAAGTCTCCAAGTTTCACTAACACTTTGGAAATTATGCTTATCATGATGTATGAGATGAATTTAAATTTTAGTGATTGCATTATGTCATACATTCATGAGCTTCTCTGTACAAGAGTAGACACGGACCTTGTTTTACTAACAAGTGGTAAGACCCTCTTCATATTTTATTTATGTGAAGGCATATGGGATGAAACAAAGATCAAAGGGCAAAGGAGTTACAAGAAGGGCTACACGAAGAACCACACCAAGAACCTCTCCAATGACAATGTACCTCACACTATGGTAGCTTGGAAGAGAAGGAGGAAAAGGATGAGATATGCCATCAAAGGGGGGAATTTCCCCACATATTCAAATGTGTGTGGTCAATAATACTCTCTTCCATGGGTAGTCCCCCTTAAATGATTGTGAGTCTTATGTTTTACTTTGTTGGATCTAAGGGTATTCCCATGCATAGTCATTATCCATCTCCCAGTTGTAAACCAAGAGTCCTAGGAGTGAGTCACAGGTTGGGGCCATGTGTGTTACCACATGATGGTGGGAAAGCCATGGACCATCCCATGTACTACTACTAAGGGATGAGGTCATCAATTTGTGGGGAGGAATGAAGGACAAATTGAGGTAATGGGGTCATACCTAGGGTCCTAAGTCTATGGTTATGACTGTGTGAACACATGGTGTGCCTGGTTAGGTGTCAGTAGGTGTGATTGAGTGAATCTAGTTGTGTGGTGTGTGATTGAGAGACTCATGGAGGTGGTGGGATCTTGGTGGCTTCTGTTGTGACATCACATACGATGTACACTAGATATAACATGGTGTCTATATAATGGCCCTCTATACATGAATAAACTATCTCTCTTTTCATCGTCTTATCTCCTTGCGGGGGTCACTATGTATAAACCCTCTATATCACGTGTGTTTAAGGCCTGTTTCTAAAATCCCTTATTTGTAATTTTTTCATTACTAAAATGTACCCCTTTTCTATACAAATCTGTAAATTTTTTCCAAAACTATTTTAAATAGTCCCTTATGTATATTTATTTCTGTAAAGTTTGGAAATAGAAAATATTCTTCTGTTGAACTCACATGATAGGGTTACATATTATGAGTGACCCCCCCGAGCTTATCTCCATGCTACTCCAACAACTTCGACCATCCAAATCATATCTGATGGGCATTATATTTTTCATGCATTTCAAAATATGTGGGATTGATGTACGTGCAAGGTATCATGCCCATTGGGTATGAGTGCATTTGAATAACACATCTCAGATACTTTTTTTTTACGGTTGTGCATATTACTTAGCCTAAAACGGGTTTCTAGCGACTATGACCATACAAAATCATATGCAATGGGAACAATACTTTGCACACACCTCAACATATCTAGGATTCTCACTCGTGCAAATTATCATGTTTATCAGGTATGAGCACCTTCAAATAGCATACCTTTGATACTATTTTTTACAATTGTGCATAACACTTGCTGAAAAATGGGGTTTGTGGTATTTTGCAACTGATTGAAATAGGTGGGATTCATTCACTTTTAATAGATTATGTCCATCTGGTATGAGTGTGTTCGAATAACACACCTTAGATACTATTTTTTAATGTTTGTGCATATTACTTGTTCAAAAATGGGGTTTGTGGCAACTTCTACCATCCAAATCATATCCTATGGGCATGATAATTTGCACGCAGCTCAAAGTAGACGGGATTTAAGTGCATGCAAAGTTGAAGTGCCTGAAAATAAGCCTTCTCCACCTCTGCATTTGGGTATGGAGCTTCTTTTATTTGTGGTTTGGGAGTTGATGTGGATGAGCTAGGCTACTCATTTCTTGGCGGAGGTGGAGGCACTTGTGCTTTCTTTTTAAGAAGTTGCTTTGGTTGGATTGGAATGTTAGGGTCCTTGGTTGCCTCTTTCTATTGGCATGTAATTATATTTATAGGTTGTGATATTACACTTGCCGAACCCAGACTTTGATGGTCTACCCCAATGATGCCAATTGGGATGTCAGGCTTAACCTCTGTTTGTTGTGGAGCTTTATTTTTCATGGGACAATCCATACAGGCATGTCCTATGCCACAATCTTTGTAGAGTGGTTGGAAAGTAGCTGGGCTACCATGATGAGGGCACTCTGCAATCCGGTCGCTTGATTGGTGCTCGATATGTGTTGGGACGTACTTGATTTGCATAAATTGGTATTAGACACTCTACACCTTCTACATAGTACATTGGGTACTATGTTTCATACTCAAATGACGAGTCTACTTCCTCGGCTTGTAATTGATGTATTGGAACTACTTGAGGAGCGGGATTTGGTGCTCTTGGATATGGTCGTGGATTCGGATTCTTGAGTAGTTGTGGGACTTGTGTCCAAACGGGAACAAGATTTAGCCTCGGAGCTGGGGGCGCTTGTGCAAGTACCAGTTGCTTGTACACTGGATTGGGTGCCGCTTGGTATTATTGAGGTCGAGGTGGGTTGTTGCGCATGTTGAAGATGCAACCGTTCTCATCATGGCTGATGATGATGCATATATGGTAGGGATGATTGAAGTCACCACAAACCATGTTTTTTACCAAGTGTTATGCACAACCACCAAATAGTAGTATCTCAGGTGTGTTATTGGAATGCACTCATATCCAATAAGTACAAAAGGAACAAGCTCAATTTGAGGCTGAGAAACAAGCTCAAGACCCAATCCATCACTTGGCCCCACAAAGTATTGATATTGTATTTGAGCCTCTCTTCCAACTACAAACTCCACAACATAATGTACCGCCATGTCAACTTGAAGGAGCTGCAATCTCTAGCATACTGAGTTTCCCTGTGTCAATTCCCATTGGAATCCTCCTACGGAATTGTCCCAATCTTTGGGACAGTTTCAAAGGATGGATTGAACTCACAAATTCCCCTCCACCTATGAACCACATTGAAGATACCCTATGCGGATGGGTGAGAGAGATGACATATGCAACATTACTGTGCCTTTGATCCACAAGGCATATAATGAAGTCCAAGCCATAGTGGATGGTGGACAGGTGTAAATGTCCTATCAAAGGAGCTCTACAAAGAATGGGGTCTCCCACCAATGCAAAAGGCTAATTTCAACATACACCTTATCGATGATTCACGAGCTAAACCCTTGGGAATAGTAAATGGCATGTCCACAAAGATCACAGGAGTTCACTTTTCCCTTTAATTCACAATATTGGATCTCCCCAAAAAATCCTATCAAATCTTACTGGGATGTCCTTGGTTACGGGAAGCATAAGAACTCCATGACTGGGGAACTGATAGACTGACAATCTAAAATCGCGACACCGCAACCAAGGTGAATGTGGGGACAAGAGCTATAAAACCAATTATGCCTAGAGCATTGGATGACACATATTCAACAACAATCTCAAGCAAATCAGCTCCCTTGCAAAATAGCATGCCATAGTGGGCGATTCACAAACAAATGTCAATAACTGGATACAGACATTGGCAACCATTGACAACTGCCAATCATTAGACCCCATCTTCTCACAGATAGATGCTAGGGCGCTACAGGTAGATCCTCCACTCACACATGAAGAACCAATCAATCTAGAGATGCCATTCTTTATGGCTAACCTTGAGTGGAAAAATGAACCTGAAGAAGGTACCCATACCAATGATGACTCAGATTTTCCTTGGGACCTTGAAACAGAGGCTGAGAATGATGAAATTGAAGATCAAATCTTTGATAATGACTTAGCCATTCTACTTCGCCTATGAACTCCAAAAATTTGTACCTCCAAAGTTGAAAAACAGCAGAAGATTCCGCAAGAAAGCTGAAGGAGGAAATCACAAAAAAGCCAAGGCCGAACACTTCAATGAATTCAAATGAGTCCAAACAAGGATTGTCGAATTGTACCTTGCAAAGCCAGCTCCCTCAAAATCAGAACCACCGCCTCTTGAATGGTCCCCTGAGGGACTGGAAGGAGTATGCGCAGCCAATGAACCCTTACTTGGAAACACCTTACTAGTGGAAAAGTTACCCCATAGTTCCCAACGTAAGAAGTTTCGAAAATATAAGCCACATGTGCGGATGAAGCTCGATCAAGAAACTTTAGAAATAGCAAGTCAAAAAGAGCCTAAAAATTTGGTAAATACAACTATGCCACCCAATACACATG
The DNA here is from genome assembly GCF_047967505.1 of Dipteris shenzhenensis. NCBI lineage: Eukaryota > Viridiplantae > Streptophyta > Polypodiopsida > Gleicheniales > Dipteridaceae > Dipteris > Dipteris shenzhenensis. The sequence continues at coordinate 33,230,054 of NC_141600.1, read as the reverse complement.
GCACATGTCAGGCTAGTTCAACAGCATCAGAGGCCGATCTTTGAGAAGTGCTAAAATACTTCAAGAATTACACAAGTGGTAGTGCACCAATAGCAATGCCAAGACCACTAAGAGAATCTGAAGTTCAAGAAATCGATAGCATTGGAGGAACTCCAATCTATGAGGGATTGGCAAAAACACACACCATAAACCTCGCCCAAAACTCGTTTTCATTGGGAAACAGCTTCGACAAGAAGATGGAACCAAACTCAAAGCACTCCTAATGGAATACCGTGACTGCCTAGCATGGTCATACAAAGAGATGAAAGGAATTTCACCAAACATGGTAGTACACATGATACATATCGACGTGCTGGCATTGGGCTGAGATGTGTCGGTGAGAGGGGGTGTTGGAAAGGTCACCTCCCCATCTGTAAGCCCCCAAATGAGGAGAGCGTGGGGGAGGGAGACCTAGGGCAGGATGTGCCCAAGAGACGAGAAAGAGAGGGCGCTGCCACATGGGTAGCACCTCACAGAGATAAGCATGGCTGCAAAGGACAGAACATGTGGACAAGAGCCAGAAGGGATTGAGTGATAAGATGGGGCTGCCACATGGACAACATCTTGGCTGTCATGTGGGCAGCACATCTAGAGCTATTGTGGGCAAGAATCAAAGAGATGGAGGGTACCCGGAGCTAGGATGAATCTACAAAAAAAGGCAAAGTAGTAGCCATCACAAGGAACCCAGAATACAAGGCGATCACATGGCACTAACATATATAGGGTGTATGGCTCTGTACGGAACTAGAAAAGGGCCTGGCAGAGGCACAGTTTTGGTAAGATGTGCAAGCACAGATGTGGAGCAGCAAATAGGGCTGCTAGGGGGCAGTGGCATGCTTTATATAGGGCGGGACCCTTGTCTTGATTGGAGGGCTAAGGAACCTAGAAGTGTGGGCTAAAGGGCTCTAGTTTTGTGAGCCCTTAAAGGGTTGGACTAGCACTGACTAGTCGGCCAGTATGAAGCTGGCTGGTCAGTTTTTTACAGCAGGCCTTAGGGCCTATAAAAGGAGAGGCACTTGCCTCATTTCATCATGCAGCAGCCAACAGTTCCAGGGCAGAAAGGAGCAGTAGGAAGCCTACTCTCTGGGCCTATTCATAGGAGGTGAGAGAGTGCAATAGGTGCTGCAGACTTAGCTCTAGGGAGAGGCTGGACCTTGGCTGTCTTCTAGGGCAACGAGAGGTAGGAAGGTGCTGAGATCATCACAATAATGTATGGGAATTTGAGATCGTTGATTTGGAGTACTACTACACTGAGAAGAACTATGTTGACATCTTCACCAAATATTTGGGGAAGGAACATCTTATTAAGCATCTTCATGAGCTTGGCATTTTGGGCCATGAACCTAGTTCACCTTCACGTGGACATTGAGAGGGGTGTTGGTATTTGTGCAATGCCCACCTTTCATATGTAACCAACAATGTTCCATAGTGCTCTTTTGTAAGTCCCCCATTATGAGGAGAATCCATGGTGTGAGCACTAGACATTGGTAGGATCCTAGTTTTGACACTAGATCAGGTCTCATGGTGACTGTTTGATGGTTAGGAGATGGTAGAAGGATCAATGTACTCCTCAGGGGTTTAGGGGTAGCGCCCCTGATGGGGGTGTGGGGGCAACTCCCCCAATGGTGCGGTCCGAGTCCTATGCCCTCCATTGCATGCACACGATCATTTGCGTGTGAGTTTTCTCTCGTGCATGTGATTATTGGTCGGTGGTCAGTAGTCTTTGGCCAGTGGTGAAAGTCAAAGAAACATGTGCCACCATTCTCGCACTTAGTCACATAGTGTGCTAAGTCAATATGCATGTGCCACTGCCAGCCCACCATTGTGGTGGAATTGGTCTACTACGAAGAGCTATATAAGCAGGCCACTTCTCAAGCCTCAGCATTGAATGCAATACCCCTACCTCCAATCCTTCTCCATCCAAAGTCTGTCTAGATCGCCATTGAAGCTCTATTGAAGAGTGCATGGGTGGACAACACCATCAGTTGTATTTGATACAAATTTTTTTATTCTTCTCTATTTTTTCTATCATCATGTTATTGTACTATCGTTGTTGTCAAACGATCTCTTCGTTGCATCGTATTTCTACATAGGTATTGGAGAGGATGAGGATGGGAGTAGCAAGGACTAGTACTACATTCTACCCATTTTCTTGTTGATGATGACGGACATACAGAGATAGTACACACTTGTATATAGTTTCAATATTTTACCTAATACGATGTAATAGGACAATTTTGTAATAAAAAATTCTAAAGATTATAATACAATGTCCACTATAGTGTAATACACACATTTAACAAAGGGCAGCTTGGCCAGCAGGCCCGAATCTACCCTTAAAAGATTTTGACCACAAATGTTAGCGTCGAAACACTCTTAAGATTTTTTACCAACGTTGATATTAGCATTGATATTACCTTCGGAAAATATGTCACCAGAGTCAATATCACCGTGAGAAAAAGTGTCAAAAATAGGCTATGGGAAACTCAAGAAACCGTTGTCAATGTGGCTGTCAATCTTAATGCTTCTATTAGCATAAAAAATTTGTATATCAACTACAAATTTGATTGAAATAACGATGTTAATATTGACACTTTCTTTTCAACACTAATATTGAATATTTTTTATATGGATTGTAGAGTCTGAAAACTTTTTTAAATGTATTTTTTGTCGAAAAAAGCATAAAAAATGAGCTGAGCTATTGTAATGCATATTCAAAGTTTGTAACACAATACATCTTGCATAGGCTTATAGGCTCATCATCCAAGCCTAGAGTTGAGTGAAAGACTAGGATGCTCAGGGATGGATTAATGAGCTTAGTTCGTCTCTAGAGACCTAATTTTGATCATGCCTAAAACGGGTCTCTAGCGACTATGACCATACAAATCATATGCAATGGGAACAATACTTTGCACACACCTCAACATATCTAGAATTCTCACTCGTGCAAATTATCATGTTTATCAGGTATGAGCACCTTCGAATAGCATACCTTTAATACTATTTTTTACAGTTGTGCATAACACTTGGTGAAAAAATAGGGTTTGTGGTAATTTGCAACTGATTGAAAATAGGTGGGATTCATTCACTTTTAATAGATTATGTCCATCTGGTATGAGTGTGTTCGAATAACACACCTTAGATACTATTTTCTAATGTTTGTGCATATTACTTGCTCAAAAACAGGGTTTGTGGCAACTTCTACCATCCAAATCATATCCTATGGGCATGATAATTTGCATGCAACTCAAAGTAGGTGGGATTTAAGTGCATGCAAAGCATCTTTCCCATTGGATATGAGTGCATTCCAATAACACACCTGAGATACTACTATTTGATGGTTGTGCATAACACTTGGTAAAAAACGGGGTTTGTGGTGACTTCGATCATCCTTGCCATATCTGCATCGTCAGTGGCCATGATGAGAACAGTTGCATCTTCAAAATGCGCAACAACCTGCCTCGACCTCAACAATACCAAGCGGCACCCATGCCAGTGTACAAGCAAATGGTACTTGCACAAGCGCAACCAGCTCCGAGGCTTCCCACTCCTCAAGCAGTTCCAATACGTCAATTACAAGCCGAGGAAGTAGAGTCGTCATTTGAGTATGAAACAAAGTACCCAATAACACCTATTTCATTAATTTTGGACTTTTTGTGTTGTTTTTGGACGAAGCCCAAAAATCCTTCCCAAATGAAAACTTTACTTTGTGAAAATATCCTTCCCAAATCAAAATTTTACTTTCTGAAAATATTCTTCCCAAATCAAAAGTTCACTTTGTGGCACTATCATATTCACATAAAAGTATTGTTTTTTCAATCTATACTTTTGCACCAACATGCAAGAATTTGAAATAATCCTATCTTAGAAATTCTAGCTATATCTAAGTTATTTGTTAATTTAATTATTTTTAATATTTTTCCTTGACGTGATAAATTTATAAATCCATGAAAGGAGACTTAAATATTTCATGAAAATAACATTGTCACTCGCAATATGCACAAAATTTTTAAAACTTTTAATAAATAGAAAAAAGACATGCCATAAGACCCAAGTTTTGTATTGAACCAAAGAGGTATAATAGCAATTATAGCTATTATTATATGATTACATTGAGAGACGTTGCTCTCAGCTAGAGTCTTTATATCCAAAATGATATAGATTGAACATATGTTTACAATTTAAATTGTTGCTCTTAAAGAGCCTCAATTCGTGCCATCTGCATAATTTGACTCCCCATTGTCTTATTGCTCAATGTCATGACAGTCCCTTGCCAGGTGCCATCTGCATAATTTGACTCCCACTTGTCTTGCTAAGCCTTGACCCTTGGGTGCATTGACTCCCCATTGTCTTATTGCTCAATGTGATAGTCCCTTGCCAGGTGCCATCTACATTAACTCCCTATTGTCTTGCCAAGCATTGACCTTTTGGTGACATCTAGTGCAAAATACAGGTGCCATCTGCATTAACTCCCACAAGTTATCTTGCCAAGCCTTGCCCCTTGGGTGCATTGACTCCCCATTGTCTTATTGCTTAATGTGATAGTCCCTTGCCAAGTGCCATCTGCATTAACTCCCTATTGTCTTGGCAAGCCTTGACCCTTGGGTGACATCCAGTGCATATTTTGACTCTCATTTGACATAGGAGGTGATGACTCTGATTATAATTGTCTTGGATTGGCTTCTTGCTTAGTACCCAAATAAAATCCTTCAATGGACTTCCATACAAAGCTTTAATCATGGACATTCTTCATTTGCGCTGTCTCCTTCTACTTCCTCCATGGCGCGCATCCTTAAAAATTCGTGTATATGCAAAATAGTTTGCTGTGGTATTTTTATTTTTCCTTCTACCTCATATCCCATGCGCTTCTTTGATTTCTTTGCCCTTGAATGCCAAGACACTATGATTGTCTCCGTCGAAACTTGAGAGATCGCTTCATCATTTGGGACCCACTCCTTCATTATACAGTTAGTATACAATGTGTTGTTATCCATATTCTCCTTCCTGCCCTTTGGCTCATACCATACCGCTGTAAATGTTGTAGCTCTCCCTTGGTCATCTCTTTGCACATCAACTACTTTTGCAACCCAAAACTTCACATTCTCATATTCATCATCTGATGGCCGAACCACAACAAAACAATCGACCTCTATATCTACTTGTGGCATAAACTCTCTCTTCTTCAGTCCACAATATGGACGTGGGAGTAATGATACAAATTCATTTTCAAAGACTGGAGCTGGGTGCAAATCGTTATGAACATTTGGCCAAAACATATTGTATTCTTCCTTGACATCCTTTGAGCCTCGCATTCTCTCAAGGTCCTTTATTAAATTTCGTGTCTTGTTAATTACAGTGGTAGTGTGTTCTCTCCAAGTAGGCTTCGAATCATGATATCTCCGGAGCATTTCCTCTTTGTATGTAATAAATGCTTTTAGTCCTTCTATTTCACAGTTAGACCTCTCATTGAATTCTTGTATAGGAGCCCATGTTGGATACCTTTCCTTGCTGGGAATTGAAGTTAAGAGACTGTAAGGTTCTTCAGGTTCCCATTTTGTATCATGAGAATATTGTTGCCATTGCATTACGGGTTTTTCATCTTTAAAAAAAAAACGAAAGTAGTGTGGATTGGTATGACCTGTCAATGCATCACCACCCGTTTGTATGAAAGGTAGAATGAAGCTCTTCCAGTCATACATTCTTTCGAGCCTCTCACATACTATACTTTCCTTATGACCACCAACTTGCCTGCTACATCTTCTTACCAAGTCATCTATTGTCTCCACATCCTTGCATTTAAGCTCCCTTGAGACTGTGCTAAAAACCTGATCGATATCCTCATGTGTATGCCCAACATACAAAAATCCACATTCGACCTCATTGAAGATTCGATGAACAACTATCATGGAGCAGAATGCAAACATGAGTACATTCTTATTTTCTCGCCAGCAATTATCAGCTTGTATTCTCAAAGTCAGTGGTAGGCGACCTTTTTCTGCATGTACATTGCGAATTGCCTTCATAATAGATGTTACAACTTGATTGCTATCATGTAGATGCAAGGAATCAATCCATACATCTACAAAGAACTTAATTCCATGCACTAACACTCCACATAGATGTGTCTTTAGAAAGTGCTTTCCTTGTAATTTAGGTGGAGTGGCAACAAAACGAGGCAATGTTGTTGTATTCTGATCCATGCCATCTACAATAAGGCACATGTAGTCATTGGGATGCGAAATAGCTTGCTCCTTCCAAAATGCATATTTTTGCCTGGAATGTCGAATAAGGTCATGATGAGATTTTCGGTTTTTTTTTAATAATTCTCTTTGATTTGGACATGTTGCACTCTCAATCACTCGCTTTAAATCATCACAGACATTGCACTTTGACATTTTTTGCCTCCTTGGGATTTTAACATATCCAAAGTTCTTCTTCCAAAGAGTATACAAAGTATGAGAAGAAGCTACGGCATCCCCTCTTTGCCTTTGCTTTTTTGCAATAGAGTCAAATACTTCAAGCTTTGTCAAGCCCATTGGAAGGTGCATTTTAGTGATTGCGTCACCGTTAGGGAGTTTGGTAGATATATGGGGTTGAGGTAAAGCATTTTCATGTATGAAGTCTTGCAAAATTGCTACTGCCCTGACAGTTGAGATTCTTGATTTGGACCTTCCTCTATTACCGTGAATGCTAAATTTGTTGCCGCCCTTTGCCTTGCTGACTAAATCCCAATATGTACCATGGGATAATCCAGTAATATTGCGATATGCCTTATTACAAATCCTTTTTCCATTTACGAGAGGTTTTACCTTTTGTCTTGAACTTAGCCTTTTATTGCCATTCTGAAGAAAGCAAGAGAGACATGTGAGAAGGTATTCATTTCTTTCGCTTCCTCTTCTTTGCCACACGTGTCCTCTACATTCCCTGATGTCTGCAAGGTCAATGAAGCGCATACATCTTCGCTTGCAACATAGATATCCCAATGCATTTAACATGTTATCCTCCTTCATTACTCTCTTCCTCTTTGGTTGCTTTTGTGGATCTGCCTAGATTCGCTTTCTCTTCATGCATATGTATGACCGTTTTCGTTCCTCGTGCACGTTGTTATCTGTATTTATGCACTTCTTCTCTCACATTTGTTTGTAACCAAGCATCCATGATTGGTCGTTGCATCCTTGTCCATATCACAATCAAAGTTAAATATTGAATAATCCTCTGTTGATCTCATCCTCATTTTTAACATACTCTTAGGACCATTCAATGAATTCAATATTCTATGAGAGTATTGAGAACCTTGAAACTCTTCCACTCCTGAGAGAACATCACTCATTGGGACATCTTGCATGGCTTTCACAAATCCACAAGCTTGATTGACACCAGGTTTGTTAATATGCATGAACTCATCCACACTTGACAAGACATCGCTATTGAAACCTTTGCCCTTCTCACTGTGCAAGAATTCATCCATCCCAGATAAGGCTTCGCTTCTAAAATCATTTTGTTTCTCGGAACCAATGAACTCATCCACTCTAGATAAGATGTCACTTCTATAATTGAGTATATTGAAATCATCCACATTTGAAGTGATAGAGCCTGGCACATGGGCACACTTTTTAGGTCCTTTGATATTGTAGTATACCTTGTCTTTATCATTGAAAACCACGTGCCTCTTTCTCATGTTTAAAAATTGCATGCTCCATCTCATATTCTTGCCTACCTCATAGTAGGGATCACATATTAAGGATGTTATGTTATCAACCATACCACCATCAGTGACTTTTAGAATCTTCATCTGTGCAAATGACCATTGCTCCACTTGTTCAAATCCCAATACTTCACCTTTTGCTACAATCTTATTTGGAAATGATCTCATTTGTAAAATGTCCCCTATAGTAAAATCCAAGGTGGTGCACTTTGTATTCGTGATAATGTCTGTTGCATAAGTCTCATCTTTGTCCCATGCTATAAATGATTTGTTGGATGTATTGTAGGCCATAACATCTCCAAGTGTTTCCATATCTCCACATTTATACTTTAGCTCAACATGTGTGCTAAGAATCTTTGATACAGTAACTGCCACCTTATCTTCGCCAAGTCTTCGAAAGTGGCAAACTGAATTGGGATCACTATCATGGATTGTAGCAAATGCAACTACTTCTCTTTTGCTACATAAAATCACATCCATCCTTGGAACAAAATCTATAGCCATCTCCTTTGTGAGAGTCCTTCGCAAGCAAGCTTCGCAAGCAAGCTGCAGTAGCAACAACTACATAAATAATAGTCTCTTTTTAATAATCTACTCATTTATTATAATTTTTAATTAGTACTTAATTTATTGGTGGGAGAAGTTATCCGATCAAATACTCATCAGATGGACATGCCAAGTTATCCTTTGCATGGTCAATCAAGCATTAAATCCTTTTTTTGCTCTAGTTTCATGCACATCCGTAAAAAAACACGAGCCTACTAGGTATGTTATCCAATCAAGCACTTATGGGATGGGTGTGCCACTTTGCATGTAAGTCAATTCCACCTAGTTGAAGGTGTGTGCAAAGTATTGTGCCCATCGGATATGCTTTGCATTGTCGATCAAGCATAAAACACCATTTTTGCCTTAGTGTCATGCACAACCATGAAAAAACACGGTCCTTAGTGTGTTAATCAAACAAGTACTTATTGTGAAGATAGTGGGAGAGAGGGAAGGAATCTCACTTGTGGCTTTCTCACATGCACAATGGGGGAATACAAACAAAGGTGGAGGCTGAAAACAGTTTTCCTCTTCTTAGTTGTGGAAGCCAAAAGAACTCAAGTACAAAGAAAATAGAAGAACCCTATATGTGGGTCTCAAACCAAACTCAACTAACTAAGGTGACATACTAACTGAGCCACAAACTAGAGTAGATAAGGATAGCTGTCATCCAGCTATTATTCATGGGCGGTGTACCAACCGCATCTCCAGCTAACAAGTCGGTGATATAAATACACAATGGTCACCCTGGCATATCGCGAGTGGAGCTCGATATCTCAACACTCCCCCTTGAGCTCAATCCCAATTCCTGCACACCAAGCAGGTCTCTGAACTTGCGCAGCTTCTCTGCACCCAATGCTTTCGTGAATATGTTAGCTACCTGATCCTCTGTGCTGACATAAACTAGATCAATAAGACCTAGTAAAACCTTCTCCCGCACATAGTGATAATGCACCTCAATGTGCTTTGTTCTAGCATGAAAGATTGGGTTCTTTGCCAAGTGTATGCTGCTCATGTTGTCATAATAAATGACAATTGGCCCATCTGTAGACTGATGCATATCATAGAGTAGCTTATGCAACCAAGCTACCTCACATGCAGCCATTGCTGCACCCCTGTACTCAGCCTCTATGCTCGACAAGGAAACTGTAGGCTGTTTCTTGCTGCTCCAAGTGACTGCAGCACTCTCAAAAGAGAACACATATCCACTGGTAGATCGTCTATCAGAAATACTACCAGCCCAATCAGCATCAGTGTATCCATGCAACTGTATCTGAACCCCAGCCTCATAAAATAGTCCATACTGCAATGTGGACTTCACATACCTGAGTATGCGTCTAGCCGCATCCAAATGCAGTTTCCTTGGAGCCTGCATAAACTGACTTACCAACCCAACAACATAGCTTAAATCTGGCCTGGTAATAGTCATGTAAATAAAACTTCCTACTATGCGTCTGTACATAGTAGGGTCTTCCAGAAGCTCACTTGCATCTATGCTCAGCTTCACATTCTGCTCCAAAGGAACTGAAATAGGCTTACAGCCTGTCATCCCATATTTGGACAGCATGTCCAATCCATACTGCCTCCGCAAGAGCTGTATCCCACTTGGTGATCTAATCACCTCAATGCCCAAGAAATAACGCAGCTCTCCCAAATCCTTCAACTCAAACTTCTGCCTCAATAGCATTTTCACATGAAGGATATCTTCATCACTATCACCTGTGATGATCAAATCATCAACATAAATGACAAGCAGCATAATCCCTTTCTCTGTTTTTCTCACATAGAGTGAGAAATTTGCCTTGGAAATCTGAAAGCCAATAGTGACAAGATACTGTCCTATCTTGTCAGACCATTCTCTAGGTGCTTGCTTCAAGCCATACAAGGCTTTCTTTAACCTGCAAACATACTCAGGATGAATAGCATGAACATAACCTACTGGCTGCTCCATAAAGACCTCTTCTTGCAAATCACCATGCAAGAAGGCATTCTTTACATCCATCTGATGTAAAGACCATCCCTTTGATGTGGCCATAGCAATGGCTGCTCTTATGGTTGCCATCCTTGCAACCGGGCTGAAAGTTTCTTCATAATCAATGCCATATGTCTGTGCATACCCCTTGACAACTAATCTTGCCTTGTATCTATTCACAGAACCATCTGCATTGTGCTTGATCTTATAAACCCACTTACAGCCAATTGCATTCTTGTCTTTAGGCAAAGGCACCAATTCCCATGTAGCATTTGCATCCAAGGCATCCATTTCTTCATCCATGGCTTTCTCCCATTTTTCATTTTCCATGGCTTGCTCAAAAGAAGTGAGTTCTGGTTCCTGTATCACTTTGACCATATAGGCATAGTGAATGGCTGTAAATCCATCATATTTCAGCCTATCCACAGGATACCTAACCCTAGTAGACCTGCGCAAAATAGGCTCACTTCTAGGTGCTCTCAAAACATCCCTGGTCTTCCTTACTCCAGGTGTAACAACAGAAGGAATACCCAACTCATCATCAATGCTCTGTTCTGAGCCACTGGATTCACCATCCACACAAGAGTGACCTGCATTCACATCAAACATGGGCTGATCTACCTTCTCTTTTCCTTTTCGTGATACCTGCATACCACTCTCTGCATTGCTTTGAGGAGATTCTCCTGATCTCAATCTGCCTATCCATGGCGAAGTATGTGAACCACTTCTAGATGACACTGCAGGTCCACTGATCTCAATCTGCCTATCCATGGCGAAGTATGTGAACCACTGCTAGACGACACTGCAGGTCCACTGATATTTGTGATTGCTGCTGTGAATTCTGTGTAGCATTACCATTTTGTGCATCTACATCAATCATCACATTTACTGGTTTATAATAGCTGCTCATCTCATCAAAAACAACATCTCTGCTCACTGTAAACTTACGAGTAGAAGGGTTATAGCATCTATACCCTTTCTGCTGCGCAGAGAATAACCAATAAAGATGCACTTCTCAGCTTTTGGATCCAACTTGGACCTCAACTCATTTGGCACATGAACATAGGCAATGCAACCAAAAATTTTCAAATGAGAAATGTCTGGTTTCCTACCAGTATACATCTCCTCTGGTATCATGCCATGTATTGCTGCAGTGGGAGTCCTGTTCATTATATAAGCTGTTATAGCAACTGCTTCAGCCCAATAATAATATGGTAGATCTTTTTCATTTAGCATGGCCCAAGATACCTCTCCAATATGCCTGTTTTTCCTTTCTGCAATTCCATTTTGCTGTAGGGTATGACTGCATGAATATTGCTGCTTTATGCCATGCTCCTGTAGGAACCTTGCAAACTCATTTGAGAGGTACTCTTCCCCTCCATCTGACCTTAGGCATTTTATTTGCAGGCCTGTTTCTTTTTCAACCATAGCTTTAAAAGCTTTGAAGTGCCCAAACAATTCACTTTTCTTTTTCATAATATACACCCAAAGTTTTCTGCTGAAGTCATCAATAAATGTGACAAAATAGTGACAGCCTCCAATAAATGCAGCTTTAGTAGTCCACACATCAGAGTGGATTAATTCCAATGGCTTTTTACTCTCTTGAACATGCTTAGGAAATGGTTTCCTTGCCTGTTTTCCAAATTGACAGGCTTCACACAACTTATGCATTTCTGCAACCTTGAATTTAGGCAATCCTGCAACAATAATTTGGGCCTGCATTGATTTAAGTCGTTGTACATTAACATGACCAATGCGTTTATGCCAGATATCAATATCTGCAACTACACTGGTCCCATGTGTAAACATTGCTACACTCAATTCAGGCATGTCCGCATCCAGCGTAAACATCCTGCCTTTCTTCTTTCCTTTTGCTATCAAGCGACCATTATTTTTCATATCCTCAACAAAACATCCATGAGGATTGAATCTGACCTGCAAGCACTGCTCAACCATTTGACCAACAGAAGCCAGGTTCTTGGTGATGTTCGGGACATGAAATACATCAGACAAGTATTTCTTTTTCCCATCCTGCATAGACAAATGAATTTTGCCAATCTGCACAATAGGATGTGCAGTATCATCACCAGTCTCCACAAATCCTGGTTTTTTCATTTTCCTTGCATCCTGCATCCATTCAGCATGACCTATCATGTGGTTTGATGCACCTGAGTCAACATATCACACATCATTGCTTTCTTCTGCTGTCACAGAATTTGTCATATGCTGTACCATAAACAAATGTTCATTTCTGTCATCACCCTGTCTATTAGTGGATGCATAATTGCCTTGCTGCAATTTTCCATTCATAATGTCATTCTGCTTTTTGTAGCAGTCTTTAGCCATATGCCCCATTTTACCACAGTAGTAGCATTCAACATTGCTGTTTGCATTTTGGCCTCTCTGCCATCCACCACGACCTCTTTGGCTCCCCCTTCCTCTAGAGTTACCACGTCCTCCTGCATAGGACTGGTTTTCTTGCATTTGCTGCATATTTTGATTTCTACCACGGCCTGCAGATCGGCCTCCTCTACCTCTGCCTCTACCTCTGCCAGCATTTGAGTAGAAGACAGTTTCTTTTGAAGTTCCTGCTGAAGAAGATGCACCACCATTTCTCTGCTCTTCAGAAATTAGAAGAGCAATCAACTCCTCAAAATCAGGAAATTTTTCACGGATGGCAATGGATGTCCGGAACTGTGCATAATCCTTTCCTAGACCATTCAAGGTCACAGAAACTAAATCGTCATCATCCACTGGCGACCCAATGGAAGCAATTGCATCCGCAATTTTCTTCACCTTCATGTGGTAGTCATTGATGCTCATATTTTCTCTCTGCACATTGTGCATCTCCTGAGCTACACTTTCCTGGCTTGCGTATTTGTGCTGTACATTTTTGCCAAAGTATCCCATGCCTCCTTTGGCGTACTTGCATCCTGAATATGCACAATCATGGAGTCCGAAATACTGATAGACAGCCAGTACATAACTTCCCTGGCTCTCTCATGCCATCCTTTAAATGCCTGCATTTCCTGTTGATTGGGAACATTAGGAAGAACAGGTTCTTCTTCATTTCCTGTAATGAACTCCCAATAGCCTTTTCCCATAAGGAAATTCGTCATTCTAAACTTCCATGCCTGGAAGTTGTTCTTGTCAAGCTTTTGAGTGACAATCTATGAAAGAGAATCAGATCCATTTCAAAACACCGCAAAATATTCTGTCACTACAAAAAACATAGCTTTTGCCTCACACGGGTAGATCTGCAAAACTGACAAAAGTGGTATTTCACCACACAGTCACTTCCTAGTGACGATTTTGCATCAACAGGCAACAAGCATGAATCTGCAACTCCCAATATCTCTGCATATAGGCATACGATGCAATTTTTGCGGCAACTTTTCACCGACTAGCCGAGCAGTGGTCGTATAGCCAAAATAGGGCCTTTTTCTGAGTGCCTGCGAAGAACTTCCGCCTTCAAAATGGGCCCCGAGATGGCCACGAATCAGAAAAATAAAGTCACTAAGGCTTCGCCCTCACCCACGGCATATACTACACTCTCGCCACACCGCGAAGGGCGTCTCAATCTAAGACAATGCACTCTTGCACTTTTGGCTGTGCTACCTGTAGAGATTTGCTCCCAAACTTGAAATAGGAAAGCAACACTGGTCCTCTTACCAGGACACCATGAACTTGGTTTGCTTTCTTGAGATCCTTACCATGAACAAGGCTTTGATACCATGTGAAGATAGTGGGAGAGAGGGAAGGAGTCTCACTTGCGGCTTTCTCACATGCACAATGGGGGAATACAAACAAAGGTGGAGGCAGAAAACAGTTTTCCTCTTCTTAGTTGTGGAAGCCAAAAGAACTCAAGTACAAAGAAAATAGAAGGACCCTATATGTGGGTCTCAAACCAAACTCAACTAACTAAGGTGGCATACTAACTGAGCCACAAACTAGAGTAGATAAGGATAGCTATCATCTAGCTATTATTCGTGGGCGGTGTACCAACCGCATCTCCAGCTAACAAGTCGGTGACATAAATACACAACGGTCACCCTGGCATATCGCGAGTGGAGCTCGATATCTCAACACTTATTGGATGGGGGCTCCACTTTTCACGCAAGTCCGTTTCAACTAGGTTAAAATGCATGCAAAGTATTGTCACCATCGAATATGCTCTGCATGGTCGATTACGCATTATACAACGTTCTTCCCGTAGTGATATGCACATCTGCAAAAAAACACGCCCTTAGGTATGTTATCTAACCAAGTACTACTATCGGATGGCTGTGCCTCTTTGACAAAATTTCAATACCACCTAGGTTAAGGCGTAGGAAAAGTATTGTTCCCATCGGATATGCTTTGCATGGTCGATCGAGCATTAAATACTATTTTTGCTCTAGTGTCATGCACATCCGTAAAAAAAAACACGCTGCTAGGTGTGTTATCTGATCAAGTACTTATGCGATGGGAATGCCACTTTGCATGTAAGTCAAATCCCCCTGGTTGAAGGTGTGTGTAAAGTATTGTGCCCATCGGATATGCTTTGCATTGTGGATCAAGCATAAAATACCGTTTTTGCCTTAGTCATGCACAACCATGAAAAAACACGGTCCTAGGTGTGTTATTCAAACAAGTACTTATCGGATGGGGGCTCCACTTTGCATGCAAGTCTGTTTCAACTATGTTGAGGTGCGTGAAAAGTATTGTCACCATCGGATATGCTTTGCATGGTCGATCATGCCTTATACACCATTTTTTCTCTAGTGATACGCACATCCGCAAAAAAACACGCCCTTAGGTGTGTTATCTGACCAAGTACTTATCGGATGGGTGTGCCTCTTTGAGAACATTTCAATACCACCTGGGTTGAGGCGTACGAAAAGTGTTGTGCCCATCGGATATCCTTTGCATGATCGATCGAGCAATAAATACTATTTTTGCTCTAGTGTTATGCACATCCGTAAAAAAACACGCTGCTAGGTATGTTATCCGATCAAGAACTTATGGGATGGGAGTGCGACTTTGAATGTAAGTCAACTCAACCTAGTTGAAGCTGTGTGCAAAGTATTGTGCCCATCGCATATGCTTTGCATTGTCAATCAAGCATAAAATACCATTTTTGCCTTAGTTTCATGCATAACCATGAAAAAACACGGTCCTAAGTGTGTTAATCAAACAAGTACTTATCGAATGGGGGCTCCAGCTTGCACGCAAGTCCCTTTCAACTAGCTTGAGATGCGTGCAAAGTATTGTCACCATCGGATATGCTCTGCATGGTCGATTACGCATTATACAACGTTTTTCCCATAGTGATATGAACATCCGCAAAAAAACCTCGGGGGGGTCACTCATCATATGTAACCCTATCACGTGAGTTCAACAGAAGGATATTTTTTATTTCTAAAATTTACAGAAATAAATATACATAAGGGACTATTTAAAATAGTTTTGGGAAAAATTTACAGATTTGTATAGAAAAGGGGTACATTTTATTAACAAAATTTTTTACAGATAAGGGATTTTAAATATAGGCCTTGAACGCACGTGATATAGAGGGTATATACATAGTGACCCCCCCGAGAAAAAAACATGCCCTTAGGTATGTTATCTAACCAAGTACTTATCGGATGGGTGTGCCTCTTTGAGAAAATTTCAATACCACCTAGGTTGAGGTATAGGAAAAGTATTGTGCCCATCGGATATGCTTTTCATGGTCGATCGAGCATTAAATACCGTTTTTGCCTTAGTTTCATGCACAACCATGAAAAAACACGGTCCTAAGTGTGTTAATCAAACAAGTACTTATCGGATGGGGGCTCTAGTTTGCACGCAAGTCTGTTTCAACTAGTTTGAGATGGGTGCGAAGTATTTTCACCATCGAATATGCTCTGCATGGTCGATTACGCATTATACAACGTTTTTCCCGTAGTGATATGCACATCTGCAAAAAAACATGCCCTTAGCTATGTTATCTGACCAAGTACTTATCGGATGGGTGTACCTCATTGAGAAAATTTCAATACCACCTAGGTTGAGGCATATGAAAAGTTTTGTCCCCATCGGAAATCCTTTGCATGGTCGATCGAGCATTAAATACTATTTTTTCTCTAGTGTCATGCACATCCGTAAAAAAACACGCTGCTAGGTATGTTATCCGATCAAGCACTTATGGGATGGGCGTGCCACTTTGCATGTAAGTCGATTCCACCTAGTTGAAGGTGTGGGCAAAGTATTGTGCCCATCGGATATTCTTTGCATTGTCGATCAAGCATAAAACACCGTTTTTGCCTTTGTGTCATGCACAACCATATAAAAACACGGCCGTAGGTGTATTATTCAAATAAGTACTTATCAGATGGGGGCTCCACTTTGCACACAAGCCCATTTGAACTACGTTGAGGTACGTGCAAAGTATTGTTATCATTGGATATGCTTTGCATGGTCGATCACACATTATACACCATTTTTTCCCTAGTGATATGGACATCCGCAAAAAAACACGCCATTAGGTGTGTTATCTGACCAAGTACTTATCAGATGGGTGTGCCTCGTTGAGAACATTTCAATACCACCTATGTTGAGGTGCATGAAAAGGTTTGTGCCTATCGGATATCCTTTGGATGGTCGATCCAGCATTAAATACTATTTTTGCTCTAGTGTCATGCACATCCGTAAAAAAACATGCTGCTAGGTATGTTATCCAATCAAGCACTTATGGGATGGGCGTGCCACTTTTCATGTAAGTCAATTCAATCTAGTTGAAGGTGTGTGCAAAGTATTGTGCCCATCGGATATGCTTTGCATTGTCGATCAAGCATAAAACTCCGTTTTTGCCTTAGTGTCATCCACAACCATGAAAAAACATGGTCCTAGGTGTGTTATTCAAACAAGTACTTATTGGATGGGGGCTCCACTTTGCACACAAGTCCGTTTCAACTAATTTGAGGTTTGTGCAAAGTATTGTCACCATCGGATATGATTTGCATGGTCGATCACGCATTATACACCGGCTTTCCCTAGTGGTATGCACATTCGTAAAAAAACACGCCCTTAGGTGTGTTATCTGACCAAGTACTTATCGGATGGGTGTGCCTCTTTGAGAACATTTTAATACCACCTAGGTTGTGGTGTAGGAAAAGTATTGTGCCCATCGAATATCCTTTGCATGGTCGATCGAGCATTAAATACTATTTTTGCTCTAGTGTCATGCACATCCGTTAAAAAAACAGGCTGCTATGTATGTTATCCGATCAAGCACTTATGGGATGGGTGTGCCACTTTGAATGTAATTCAATTTCACTTAGTTGAAGTTGTGTGCAAAGTATTGTGCCCATCGGATATG
Organism: Dipteris shenzhenensis; assembly: GCF_047967505.1. NCBI lineage: Eukaryota > Viridiplantae > Streptophyta > Polypodiopsida > Gleicheniales > Dipteridaceae > Dipteris > Dipteris shenzhenensis. Next base: position 33,212,453 of record NC_141600.1, on the reverse strand, counting down.
CTTTTCATTTTTGATCAAGCATAAAACACCGTTTTTGCCTTAGTGTCATGCACAACCATGAAAAAACACGGTCCTAAGTGTGTTAATAAAACAAGTACTTATCGGATGGGGGCTCAAATTTCCACGCAAGTCCGTTTCAACTAGCTTGAGATGCGTGCAAAGTATTGTCACCATCGGATATGCTCTGCATGGTCGATTATGCATTATACAATGTTTTTCCTGTAGTGATATGCACATCCACAAAAAAACATGCCCTTAAGTATGTTATCTGACCAAGTACTTATCGGATGGGTGTGCCTCTTTGAGAACATTCCAATACCACCTAGTTTGAGGTATAGGAAAAGTATTGTGCCCATCGGATATGCTTTGCATGGTCGATCGAGCATTAAATACCATTTTTGCCTTCGTAAAAAAACATGCTACTAGGTGTGTTATCCGATCAAGCACTTATGCGATGGGAATGCCACTTTGCATGTAACTCAATTCCACCCAAAGTATTGTGCCCATTGGATATGCTTTGCATTGTCGATCAAGCATAAAACACCATTTTTACCTTAGTGTCATGCACAACAATATAAAAACACGGTCCTAGGTGTCTTATTCAAACTAGTACTTATCGGATGGGGGCTACACTTTGCACGCAAGTCTGTTTCAACTACATTGAGGAGCATGCAAAGTATTGTCACCATCGGATATGCTTTGCATGGTCGATCATGCATTATACACCATTTTTTCCCTAGTGATATGCACATCTGCAAAAAAACACGACCTTAGGTGTGTTATCTGACCAAGTACTTATCGGATGGGTGTGCTTCTTTGAGACCATTTCAATACCACCTAGGTTGAGGTGTACAAAAAGTTTTGTGCCCATCGGATATCCTTTGCATGGTCGATCGAGCATTAAATACTATTTTTGCTCTAGTGTCATGCACATCCATAAAAAAAACACGCTGCTACCTAGGTATGTTATCCGATGAAGCACTTATGGGATGGGCGTGCCACTTTGCATGTAAGTCAATTTCACCTAGTTGAAGGTGTGTGCAAAGTATTGTGCCCATCGGATATGCTTTGCATTTTTGATCAAGCATAAAACACCGTTTTTGCCTTAGTGTCATGCACAACCATGAAAAAACACGGTCCTAGGTGTGTTATTCAAACAAGTACTTATCGGATGGGGGCTCCAGTTTGCACGCAAGTCTATTTCAACTAGGTTGAGATGTGGGCAAAGTATTGTCACCATCAGATATGCTTTGCATGGTCGATCATGCATTATACACCATTTTTTCCCTAGTGATATGCACATCTGCAAAAAAACACGCCATTAGGTGTGTTATCTGACCAAGTACTGATCAGATGGGTGTGCCTCATTGAGAACATTTCAATACCACCTAGGTTGCAATGTACAAAAAGTTTTATGCCCATCGGATATCCTTTGCATGATCGATCCAGCATTAAATACTATTTTTGCTCTAGTGTCATGCACATCCGTAAAAAAACAGGTTGCTAGGTATGTTATCCGATCAAGCACTTATGGGATGGGAGTGCCACTTTGTATGTAAGTCAATTAAACCTAGTTGAAGGTGTGTGCAAAGTATTGTGCCCATCGGATATGCTTTGCATTGTCGATCAAGCCTAAAACACCGTTTTGGCCTTAGTGTCATGCACAACCATGAAAAAACACGGTCCTAAGTGTGTTATTCAAACAAGTACTTATTGGATGGGGGCTCCACTTTGCATGCAAGTCCTTTTTGACTACGTTGAGGTGCGTGCAAAGTATTGTCACCATCTGATATGATTTGCATGGCCGATCATGCATTATACACCGTTTTTGTCCTTGGTGTCATGTACAACCATCAAAAAACACGGCCGTAGGTATGTTATTCAAATAAGTACTTATTGGATGGGGGCTCCACTTTGCACGCAAGTCCATTTCAACTACATTGAGGTGCATGAAAAGTATTGTCACCATCGGATATGCTTTGCATGGTCGATCACGCATTATACACCATTTTTTTCCTAGTGATATGCACATCTGCAAAAAAACACGCCATTAGGTGTGTTATCTGACCAAGTACTTATTGGATGGGTGTGCCTCATTGAGAACATTTCAATACCACCTAGGTTGAGGCATACAAAAAGTGTTGTGCCCATCGGATATCCTTTGCATGGTCGATCGAGCATTAAATACTATTTTTGCTCTAGTGTCATGCACATCCATAAAAAAAACACGCTGCTACCTAGGTATGTTATCCGATGAAGCACTTATGGGATGGGCGTGCCACTTTGCATGTAAGTCAATTTCACCTAGTTGAAGGTGTGTGCAAAGTATTGTGCCCATCGGATATGCTTTGCATTGTCGATCAAGCATAAAACACCGTTTTTGCCTTAGTGTCATGCATAACCATGAAGAAACACGGTCCTAGGTGTGTTATTCAAACAAGTACTTATCGAATGGGGGCTCCACTTTGCACGCAAGTCTGTTTCAACTACGTTGAGGTGCATGCAAAGTATTGTCACCATCGTATATGCTTTGCATGGTCGATCACGCATTATACACCATTTTTTCCCGAGTGATATGCACATCCACAAAAAAACACGCCCTTAGGTGTGTTATCTGACCAAGTACTTATCAGATGGGTGTGCCTCTTTGAGAACATTCCAATACCACCTAGGTTGAGGTGTACGAAAAGTGTTGTGCCCATCGGATATTCTTTTCATGATCGATCGAGCAATAAATACTATTTTTGCTCTAGCGTCATGCACATCCGTTGTGTGGATAAAAAAGGAAAAATATTTTTCACTTGTAGCATGTTGCTGGGTGAGTGTATAGCTATGTACATAGCTAGTTGGTTGTGGAAATGAGCAGTGGACACCCTCATGACGGACTCCACATTAATGATATACTTTTGAGATGGAAGACGCTTCTACAGGGACTCTGGGAGATAATGAAGTGCAGTGAAGGGGCACCAAGCATGGCCAGAGTGTGATGGGGTTTTGTTGTGGGATGACATACGCCTTTCATGGTTGTCCCGAGTTCTCTCTATATGAGGGCATGAACTAAATGCTAAGTGTTGGTGGCTTGCAAGTGAGTGAGTGCCTAACTAGAACCATATGGGCTTGGTATAGTTAGAAGGATTGGGAGAGTGGTAAAAAGCATGGAATGACGTGGCTATAGTAAAAAAGGTATCCATGCAGGTGGCTACGTGACGACGAGGCGAGGAGGTTCTGGAGGGCGAGGTGGCGACTGCAAGTAGCATTGCTACGAGGAGAAGGAGAACGGTGAAGGACTAGCAGGGTGGTAGGCACGGACCTCGTGTTAAAGAGAGGACGGTGTGAGCTTTGAAAGGAGGAGCTGCTGCTTGTTGAAGGGAGTTGCAACTGCAAGGTGGGAGATTCCTGGAGGAGAAGCGTGGCCAATATACGTGTTGGAGAACAGGAGAAGCAGAGAGCTTCTGAGATAGGAGGGGATCTCGATTATGGATCGCTGGGGACTTCACGTGGCTGGAAGGTGAGCTCAGAGGCTGCAGGAGAAGTCGACTGTGGCCGGTGTGGGGAGCTTCTAGTGTTTGTGTGTGCTTCGTGACCAGGGGTGAAGCCACGAGATAGTATGAACACGTGAAGGGTTGCAGTAGATACACGACAAGCAGTTGCAGTCCCTCATACCTGCATGTGTCTATCGTTTGATAGTGGGAGGTCCATGCAAAATTGACGAACAGGTTTGGCCTGTTTTATGTACAAGAGAAGCCAGAGGTCGGTGTGCTCGGTGGAGGTAGGGAGGCTCGTAGCATGCAGGGAGTCGCCAATATACGGGCTGAGGGACCTTGGAAATGGAGAGGCTCAGAGAAAGAGTGATAGCATAGGCACAGGGGGACGCACGTAATTACAGGAGGATTCGAGGTGACTTGATGGGAGCAGCTGGTAGCTCCTAGATGGTAGAATGGTCGCCACTACATGAGCGCTGAAGCTGAAGCATGGAAGGACCTTCGTGATGACGAAGGGTAGCGGCTGTGAGATCTTGAAGAATCTTAGAAGGAGAAGCAATTGATGGTAGATGGACGAAGATGGTCGTCGCTACAACTATCTTCGTGAATTTTCGGTGAGCAAGAGAGGTTCCTAGTGGATGGAAGGTCGTGTGAGCAAGAAGCTAAAACCGGAATGTGAAGGCATACGTGTAAAGAATGAGGGAGAGAGATAGGAGACTCAAGTTCAGCTTTCTTCACAACACACAAAAGAGAGAGGACACAAGGTTGGAGGGTGAAGCCTTTCTTCACTTTTGCACACAACAACAATACAATAGAAGAGGGAAATACCCTATATGTCGAAACCTAGAATACGTGGTTCATATGTGAACCCAAACCAAAACATACGTGGTAGTCTAACTACACCACGAGTACAACTAACATAGGCGGTGACATAAATGATAGTCATCCAGGAGATATGTCGAGGATAGAGCTTGATATCTCAACACTCCCCCTCAAGCTCAAATCCATCTCACGTACACCAAGCAAGCTCCTAAATCTGCGAAGCTTCTCGGTACCCAATGCCTTTGTAAAAATGTCAGCCACCTGCTCCTCAGTGCTGACATAGACAAGATCAATCTCACCTGCTAGAACCTTCTCTCTCACAAAGTGATAATGCACCTCAATGTGCTTCGTTCTAGCATGATAAACTGGGTTATTAGCAAGCATGATGCTGCTAATGTTGTCACAATGAATGACAACTGCTGCATGAACTGACTGTCCCATATCTGCAAGTAGCTTCCGTAACCAAGCTACCTCACATGCAGCCATTGCTGCACCCCTGTACTCAGCCTCTGTGCTCGACAAGGCAACTGTTGGCTGCTTCTTGCTGCTCCAACTGATGGCACCACTCCCAAGAGAAAACATAAAACCACTAGTAGATCTCCTGTCTGAGACACTACCAGCCCAATCAGCATCTGTGTATCCATGTATTTGTAATGCACACCCAGCTTCATAAAACAGTCCATAATGCAATGTGGACTTCACATACCGCAGTATGCGCCTAGCTGCATCCAAATGTGGCTTCCTCGGTGCCTGCATAAACTGACTTACCAGCCCCACAGCATAGCTCAAATCTGGTCTGGTTATAGTCATGTAAATCAAGCTTCCTACTATGCGCCTGTACATAGTAATATCTTCAAGAAGCTCACCTGTCTCTGCATTGAGCTTCACATTCTGCTCCAATGGAACAGAAATAGGCTTACAGCCTGTCATCCCATATTTGGACAGCATGTCCAAACCGTATTGCCTTTGCAACAGCCATATCCCTCTCGGGGATCTAATAACCTCAATGCCCAAGAAGTAACGCAGCTCTCCCAAATCCTTCATCTCAAATTTCTGCTTCAACAGCAGCTTCACTTCATTAATGTCTGCATCACTATCACCTGTAATAATCAAGTCATCAACATAGATGACTATAAGCACAATCCCTCTGTTTGTCCTTTTCACATAAAGTGAAAAATCTGAATTGGAAATCTGAAATCCAATAGTGACAAGATATTGCCCTATCTTGTCTGACCATGCCCTTGGCGCCTGTTTTAAGCCATACAAGGCTTTGCGCAACCTGCATACAAAATCGGGGTGTGCATTATCCTCATAACCTTCTGGCTGCATCATATAAACCTCTTCTTGCAAATCACCATGCAAGAAGGCATTTTTCACATCCATCTGATGCAAAGACCATCCCTTTGCAACAGCCATAGCAATTACTGCTCTCACTATTGCCATCCTTGCAACTCGGCTGAAAGTTTCCTCATAGTCAATTCCATATGTCTGCGCAAAACCTTTGGCAACCAATCTTGCCTTGTACCTGCTAACAGACCCATCAGCATTGTGCTTTACTTTGTAAACCCACTTGCAGCCAATAGCCTTCTTATCATGAGGCAAAGGCATCAAATCCCAAGTGTGGTTTGCATCCAAGGCAGCCATCTCTTCATCCATAGCTGCTTCCCAATTTTTATGCCCTGCTGCATCCTCAAAACATGTGGGCTCTGGCTCCTCTAGAACCTTGACCATATAAGCATAGTGATGTGCTGTATACCCATCATATCTCAGCCTATCAACTGGATACTTAATACGAGTGGACCTCCGTACAACTGGATCAGTTGCAGGAGTCTTTAAATCATGCCTGCTTTTCCTTGCACCAGGTGTAACAACAGAAGGAATCCCAAGTTCCTCATCAAGGCTCATTTCAGAGCCACTTGACTCTCCATCAACATGAGAGCTACCAGCAGACACATCAAACACTGGAGCATGGTCCACTTTTTCTTTTCCCTTATGTGATACCTGCACAACACTATCAGGACTGCCATGTGACGATTCACTAGATCTCAATCTCCCTGTCCATGCATTAGATCCACTAGTAGAGGACTCTCTGGGTCCACTCAAGGCTTGAGATTGCTGCTCTGGATTTATTGCAGCATTCCCATTTCCTACATCTGCATCTCCTACCATAACAGTTGGTGCATACCAGCTGCTCATTTCATAAAAAACAACATCTCTGCTCACTTGCATTTTGCGGGTGGAAGGGTTATAACAGCGATACCCTTTCTGGTGCTGAGCATATCCAATAAAGATGCATTTTTCTGCCTTTGGATCCAGCTTTGTTCTCTTCTCATCAGGAACATGAACATAAGCTATGCAACCAAATACCTTCAAGTGAGAAATATCTGGTTTTTGGCCTGTATACATTTCTTCAGGCGTCATGCCATGGACAGCTGCAGTGGGGGTTCTGTTCATAATATAAACAGCAGTTGCTACTGCTTCAGCCCAAAAATAATCAGGCATGTTTTTCTCATTTAGGATCGCCCGTCCTACTTCTGCAATATGCCTGTTCTTCCTTTCTGCAACCCCATTCTGCTGAGGGGTAGACCTGCATGAGTACTTCCTTTGAATTCCCTGTTCTTTCAGATATTCACAAAATTCTTCTGAAAAGTACTCTCCCCCTCCATCAGATCTTAGCACTTTAATATGCACACCTTTCTCTTTTTCAACCATGGCCTTAAAAGCCTTGAAATGGCTGAACGCTTCACTTTTGTGCTTCATAAAATAAATCCACACCTTCCTAGTGTAGTCATCAATAAACGTCACATAATAATGGCATCCACCAATAGAAGCAGCTTTGGTTGTCCAAACATTTGAATGGATCACTTCCAAAGGTCTTCTGCTCACCTTAGCATTTTTGGGAAATGCATGTCTGGCCTGCTTACCCATTTGGCATGCTTCACATACCTTTTGCATTCCCTCAACTCTGAATTTAGGCAAACCTGCAACAATGTTTTTCGTTTGCATAGATTTCAGCCTTTGTATATTCACATGCCCAATGCGCTTGTGCCATATCTCAATATCTGCAATGACACCTCTCCCATGCGCAAACATAGCAGCTTTCACCTCAGGCATATCAACATCCAAGGTGAACATTCTGCCATTTTTGTTGCCTTTTGCAACCAAGCGGCACTTATTTTTCAAGTCCTCAACGAAGCATCCATCAGGATTAAATCTAACCTGCAGACCTTGCTCAACCATCTGGCCAACTGAAACCAGGTTCTTAGTGATTTTTGGAACATGAAGTACATCTGCCAAGTACTTCGTTTTGCCATCCTGCATAGCCAATGGCACTTTACCAACCTGCGTAATTGGGTGCGCAGTATCATCACCTGTTTCAACATAACCTGGCTTATCCAAATTTCTAACATCATGAAACCACTCACCATGACTGGTCATGTGGTTAGAGGCACCTGAATCAACATACCAAACATCATTGCAAGTTGCAGCATCTCCTGACATGGAGTTAACCATATGCTGCATCACAAAAAGGTGCTCATTTCTGTCATCACCATGCCCACTTGATGATGCATAGTTGCTTTGCTGCAACTTCCCACTTTTGATGTCATTCTGTTTTTTATAGCATGTATTCTCCTTGTGTCCAGGCTTTCCACAATAATAGCATTCTGTGCTGCTATTTACTTGCTGGTTCCTTTGCCATGAACCACGGCCTCTTTGGCTCCCCCTGCCTCTAGAACTACCATGTCCTCCTCCATAGGACTGGTTTTCCTGTTGTTGCTGTTGGTTCTGATTTCCTGCACGGCCACCAAAACGGCCTCTTCCTCTACCCCTGCCTCTACCTGTATTCGAGTAGAAAGCAGTCTCTTGAGAAGTTGAGGTGGCTGAACCACCATTCCTTTGCTCTTCACTCAGCAAGAGAGCAATAAGTTCCTGAAAATCAGGAAATGTTTCACGGACTCCAATGGATGTCCGAAACTGTGCATAATCTTTCCCAAGACCATTCAAGGTCACGGACACTAAGTCCTCATCATCAACAGGTGCTCCAATGGAGGCAAGAGAATCTGCAAGGCCTTTCACCTTCAAGGAATACTCATTTATATTCAGATTTTTCCTTTGCACATTGTGCAACTCCTGCTTTAGCTGCATCTTTCGTGCTTTGGTATTTGTGCTATACAGCTTCACCAATGTATCCCATGCCTCCTTAGGTGTCTCTACATCCTGTATATGCACAATCATAGAATCTGAAATGCTAACAGACAGCCAATACAAGCATTTTCTGGCTTTTTCATGCCATTCTTTAAAGGCCTTCAATTCAGCAGGAGTGGGAGCAGCACCCAAAACTGGTTCTGTAGTTTCACCACTGATGTAATCCCAAACTCCCTTTCCCATAAGGAAGTTTGTCATCCTGAACTTCCATGCTTGGAAGTTGTTCTTGTCAAGCTTCTCACTGACAATGGTAGACAGATTCTCAGACATTTTACAAATCACGAATTGCAGCAGCAACCTGTAAACACAGCAAATGCCTCACAAGGGCAAATAGCAAAACTTCTGCAAAAAGCCTCACAGGGGCAGATCTGCAACACTGACGAAAGTGGTATTTCACCACACAGTCACTTCCTAGTGACGATTTTGCATCAACAGGCAACAGGCATGAATCTGCAACTCCCAATATCTCTGCACACAGGCATACGATGCAATTTCTGTGGCACCTTTCCACCGACTGGCCGCGCGCAGTGGTCGCACAGCAAAAACAGGGCCTTTTTCTGAGTGCCTGCGAAGAACTTCCGCCTTCAAAACGGGCCCTGAAACGGCCTCAAATCAGAAAAATAAAGTCACCAAGGGCTTCGCCCTATCCCGCAGCATATACTGCGCTCTCGCCGCACCGCGAAGGGCCTCTCAATCTGAAGCAGTGCACTCCTGCACTTCTGGCTGTGCTACCTGCAGAGATTTGCTCCCAAACTCGAAATAGGAAAGCTACACTGGTCCTCTTACCAGGACACCACAAACTTGGCTAGCTTTCTTGAGCTCCTTACCACGAACAAGGCTCTGATACCATGTAAAGAATGAGGGAGAGAGATAGGAGACTCAAGTTCAGCTTTCTTCACAACACACAAAAGAGAGAGGACACAAGGTTGGAGGGTGAAGCCTTTCTTCACTTTTGCACACAACAACAATACAATAGAAGAGGGAAATACCCTATATGTCGAAACCTAGAATACGTGGTTCATATGTGAACCCAAACCAAAACATACGTGGTAGTCTAACTACACCACGAGTACAACTAACATAGGCGGTGACATAAATGATAGTCATCCAGGAGATATGTCGAGGATAGAGCTTGATATCTCAACAATACGTACGTGATGAGATGTGGATTTTCGACTGCATGCTTGGCACAAATGGACTCCAAGTGCTCCGTGATGACGAGCTCTGTGGTACAGGTGGCATTTACTGAAGACATTCAGAGATTTGGCTAGGTGTCGTTACTGAAGGGGAGGAGTGCAGAAAGAGTTGACGCTCCTGTTCAAGGTTAGGAGACTTGGCTATGGAATCTCAACGACTGCAAGCTTGAAGTAGATGGACTTCAAAGGCTTTGTGATGATGAGTGAAGCCGCATTGCTGGGTATCTTCACAAGAACGAGAAAGGCATCGCAGATGCTATGTGAGTACAGAAGAGGAGGTTGTAGTACTTGGTTGTGGTTGGGAGGTATATGGCGATGTGGTTATCGTGAAGGACACTCAGGCTGGAATTGCTGGGTGGAAGTGAAGCATTGCTAGTGCATGGGTTAGAAGAGCCATGGAAGAGATCAGTGAGTTTAGCATGCTAGGGAAGCTTCATGTAAAGAGGGGGTCTCTTCTTTAGAGAGTAGGAGAATAACTATAAGGTAGCTATTATAGCTTGAAGGCAGAGATGAGTAAAGAATGGCATGTTGCATCATTATTGTTGCTTGTTGACGATCTTTGAGGAAATATAAAAGTTTTATGATTGTGGCCACTTTGAGGGTGATTGTCCAATGAGTTGTGGGATTGGATGCATTATGTCTTCTTATGCTTTGTGAGCTTGAGCTCAATCAGTAAGAGCTTGTGTTGAGTTGAGTGGTCCACTGGGTTTTTGTTTGAGGGTGTCTGGCTTCTGGAGAAAGTGTGGCCAGAGTGTGAGTTGTATCACGAGGCCTATAGAGAGAAGGATGTTGAATGGGTGCCTTTTGCCTTGTGATGGTGTTGTTCGGGTGTTTTGAACGTGGATGAGTTGGCTGTGAAGGTGGGTTAGGCTCTACTGCTTTTGTCTATCCACGTTTTGGTGCCTCCACGGAGGAGTTCACTTCAGTTTACAAGATTGGAGGAGCAGGTGTTCTGAGACGTGTTGCAAGCAATGGGGAGAAATCCACACATGAGAGTGATACAGTGTGAGTGGTGTGGAAAATGTGGTCACAGGAAGGACAGATGTATTGAAGTCCAGCTGCGTGTGATCCGACTCCGAGCCAGAGTGCAGAGAGCCTTGAAAGTGCTTGCCCGTAGGAAAAAGAATGCTCTTCAGATGCAGAGTGAGCTTCTTCAATAGTGTATTTGTTTTGTTGCCTTCGAGTTTTGTTGTGGTTGAGAAAGCCAGGGTGTGTGACAGTTGAAAGATTGTGAGGATGGCAGAGGACTTTCCAGAGTTTTGGGGGATGCCATATGAGAATGCAGTGAGATTCTTGGAAAAGATGGAATTTACAGCACTGATGAAGGATAGGACAACCCCTGAGATTTTGTTTCAGATCTTGAATTATTGTTTGCAGGGAGATGCAAAAGCATGGTTGCAGACCCAAGTGGCTGCCTTCAAGACTGTTCATCCTCAGCAGCAAAATCCGGAGTATACAGTGGTGAGAGCAGCTTTTCTTGCACGGTTTGCACAATCCAGGAGCCCTAATGAAGTATGGAAGGAGTTGTGCAAAATTCAGCAAAAGGATAGTCAGGATGTGGATCAGTATCTGATAGAGTTTGGTAGACTGTGGAGTCTATGGTGGCTTTAATTCCTGAAGTACCCCCACAAATGATAAAGAGAGACTGGTTTGTGGCTGGTCTGGAGCCTTCACTCCGTCTGAAGGTGGAGATGAAGAATATTGATAGTTTTGAGGATGCAGTCAGAGTGGCTAGAGAGAAAGAATGGAAGGTCAAGAGACTGAGGCAGCTTGGTATGCAAGAGGAGCCTAAAACCCTGGTCAGTAGGCCAGAAATGATCAAGGCATATGTAGAGAGAGAGCCGGTGTCTATTCCTATGCAGGATGATTCCCTGAGAAAGGAATTGCATGAAGCTGTGGAGCTGATGAAAACATTCAGCCTAAATTGGGTGGAGACTACGGGAAGAAGCAGAGGTCAAAATAACAGCGGAGACGCTATGGATGGAGGAGAAAGAAGTTCAGCTGATGCAAGGAGAGTACCAGATTATGTGATGAGCTGTCGACTGGAATTGGAAGAGGAACTTGAGGAGACTGTCACAGATGAAGAGATAGATTTTCTGAGTGAGACAGAGGAAGAGAGCATCTCATCAGAGGAAGAGAGTCAGTTGTCTTCACTGTCGAAGGAACCTGATGATGTAAGGGAGCTGGATATCATTACACTTATGAGTGGAGGCTTGTCAGTTGCTATGAAGGAGGGTGTTGCTCAGCTAGTTCTGTGTGAGGCGGTGGAAGAGAGCCCGAGAGAAGGGGTTGCTACCATAGATAGCAGAAATGTTGAGAGCCCATTAAAGGCAGCTAAGGATAAGTCTATGTGTGTAGATGATGATCATGCTCCAGTGTTGAGTGGTGATGATATGCCTATGTGGTTGACACTGTGATTGTGCATACCGAAGAAGCTGAGATTTCAGGTTCAGCAAATGAGGAAGAGAGGTGTGAAATTAGTAGTGAAGATGAGAGCTCAATCATGTGTGATAGTGATGAAGCTGATGTGGCTATTACTGATAAAGCAAAAGACCTGCAGTTAAAACACTTAGTTTGGATGGGACCAGCAAATGTTGATAGTGTGCATGCAAACTGTGATGTGTATGATGAGATTAAGACTCAGTGTATACAGGATGATGATGATTCAGAGGATAAGCTGGATTGCTTCCTTAATGATGCACTGGATGATATGTTAGCATTGATCTCTTCAGAAGAGAATGAAAACACCAGTATGCATGTTGAGAAGGACAGCAGTGATAGTGTGGTTGATGATCAGCTAGATGCTTTACTCGATGATACCCTCATGGATTTTGCATGTGTGGTTGGCAATGACAAGAGAGAGTGTGCTGATATATTTGAGCATTCTACAGATGGGAATGATGTCATTTTGCTCGTGGGTGATCTTGATAATTCATGTGATGGGTTGAGTTTTGCAGCTTTGAAGGTTGAGGCAATAGGGTATGCTGAAAAGTCCCTAATCACAGATTATGAGCTGGTTGTGCCCATGAGATTTATGTGTGAGGTTGTGACCTCAAAATATGTGGATCATGTGAAGATGAGCAAGACTCATGATATAAGTATGACGGCTGATAGCCAGTGGAGTTGTGTAATATCTTGGCAGGATAAGTTATGGGATCCTGGAGGCTTATATGGAAGGAGTTGGTGGCTACATCAAATTGGTGTGTTGTTGATTCCATTTGATCCAGGAGGATGGTGGATTATGCATATCTGGCAGTGGAGGGTTCAAAGTTATCCTTTTGATCCAGGAGGAAAGCAGAGGCATAGAGCACCAGCTTGCTTTGTTTTGATCCAGGTGGTTTGCTGATGTTCTTCTTTAGCTGCTAGACACGAATGTCACAGCAGAAGAGTAGGGGTTGCTAGAGATGTGTGGATAAAAAAGGAAAAATATTTTTCACTTGTAGCATGTTGCTGGGTGAGTGTATAGCTATGTACATAGCTAGTTGGTTGTGGAAATGAGCAGTGGACACCCTCATGACGGACTCCACATTAATGATATACTTTTGAGATGGAAGACGCTTCTACAGGGACTCTGGGAGATAATGAAGTGCAGTGAAGGGGCACCAAGCATGGCCAGAGTGTGATGGGGTTTTGTTGTGGGATGACATACGCCTTTCATGGTTGTCCCGAGTTCTCTCTATATGAGGGCATGAACTAAATGCTAAGTGTTGGTGGCATGCAAGTGAGTGAGTGCCTAACTAGAACCATATGGGCATTAAGAGCTTTGGTATAGTTAGAAGGATTGGGAGAGTGGTAAAAAGCATGGAATGACGTGGCTATAGTAAAAAAGGTATCCATGCAGGTGGCTACGTGACGACGAGGCGAGGAGGTTCTGGAGGGCGAGGTGGCGACTGCAAGTAGCATTGCTACGAGGAGAAGGAGAACGGTGAAGGACTAGCAGGGTGGTAGGCACGGACCTCGTGTTAAAGAGAGGACGGTGTGAGCTTTGAAAGGAGGAGCTGCTGCTTGTTGAAGGGAGTCGCAACTGCAAGGTGGGAGATTCCTGGAGGAGAAGCGTGGCCAATATACGTGTTGGAGAACAGGAGAAGCAGAGAGCTTCTGAGATAGGAGGGGATCTCGATTATGGATCGCTGGGGACTTCACGTGGCTGGAAGGTGAGCTCAGAGGCTGCAGGAGAAGTCGACTGTGGCTGGTGTGGGGAGCTTCTAGTGTTTGTGTGTGCTTCGTGACCAGGGGTGAAGCCACGAGATAGTATGAACACGTGAAGGGTTGCAGTAGATACACGACAAGCAGCTGCAGTCCCTCATACCTGCATGTGTCTATCGTTTGATAGTGGGAGGTCCATGCAAAATTGACGAACAGGTTTGGCCTGTTTTATGTACAAGAGAAGCCAGAGGTCGGTGTGCTCGGTGGAGGTAGGGAGGCTCGTAGCATGCAGGGAGTCGCCAATATACGGGCTGAGGGACCTTGGAAATGGAGAGGCTCAGAGAAAGAGTGATAGCATAGGCACAGGGGGACACACGTAATTACAGGAGGATTCGAGGTGACTTGATGGGAGCAGCTGGTAGCTCCTAGATGGTAGAATGGTCGCCACTACACGAGCGCTGAAGCTGAAGCGTGGAAGGACCTTCGTGATGATGAAGGGTAGCGGCTGTGAGATCTTGAAGAATCTTAGAAGGAGAAGCAATTGATGGTAGATGGACGAGGATGGTCGTCGCTACAACTATCTTCGTGAATTTTTGGTGAGCAAGAGAGGTTCCTAGTGGATGGAAGGTCGTGTGAGCAAGAAGCTAAAACCGGAATGTGAAGGCATACGTACGTGATGAGATGTGGATTTTCGACTGCATGCTTGGCACAAATGGACTCCAAGTGCTCCGTGATGACGAGCTCTGTGGTGCAGGTGGCATTTACTGAAGACATTCAGAGATTTGGCTAGGTGTCGTTACTGAAGGGGAGGAGTGCAAAAAGAGTTGACGCTCCTGTTCAAGGTTAGGAGACTTGGCTATAGAATCTCAATGACTGCAAGCTTGAAGTAGATGGACTTCGAAGGCTTTGTGATGATGAGTGAAGCCGCATTGCTGGGTACCTTCATGAGAACGAGAAAGGCATCGCAGATGCTGTGTGAGTACAGAAGAGGAGGTTGTAGTACTTGGTTGTGGTTGGGAGGTATATGGCGACGTGGTTATCGTGAAGGACACTCAGGCTGGAATTGCTAGGTGGAAGTGAAGCATTGCTAGTGCATGGGTTAGAAGAGCCATGGAAGAGATCAGTGAGTTTAGCATGCTAGGGAAGCTTCATGTGAAGAGGGGGTCTCTTCTTTAGAGAGTAGGAGAATAACTATAAGGTAGGTATTATAGCTTGAAGGCAGAGATGAGTAAAGAATGGCATGTTGCATCATTATTGTTGCTTGTTGACGATCTTTGAGGAAATATAAAAGTTTTATGATTGTGGCCACTTTGAGGGTGATTGTCCAATGAGTTGTGGGATTGGATGCATTATGTCTTCTTATGCTTTGTGAGCTTGAGCTCAATCAGTAAGAGCTTGTGTTGAGTTGAGTGGTCCACTGGGTTTTTGTTTGAGGGTGTTTGGCCTTCT
This sequence comes from Dipteris shenzhenensis, assembly GCF_047967505.1. Lineage (NCBI taxonomy): Eukaryota > Viridiplantae > Streptophyta > Polypodiopsida > Gleicheniales > Dipteridaceae > Dipteris > Dipteris shenzhenensis. The sequence goes on along the minus strand of NC_141600.1, from coordinate 33,197,152 downwards.
GGAGAAAGTGTGGCCAGAGTGTGAGTTGTATCACGAGGCCTATAGAGAGAAGGATGTTGAATGGGTGCCTTTTGCCTTGTGATGGTGTTGTTCGGGTGTTTTGAACGTGGATGAGTGTGGCTGTGAAGGTGGGTTAGGCTCTACTGCTTTTGTCTATCCACCATTAAAAAACACGCTGCTAGGTATGTTATCCGATCAAGCACTTATGGGATGGGAGTGCCACTTTGTATGTAAGTCAATTCCACCTAGTTGAAGGTGTGTGCAAAGTATTGTGCCTATCGTATATGCTTTGCATTGTCGATCAAGCATAAAACACCGTTTTTGCCTTAGTGTCATGCACAACCATGAAAAAACACGGTCCTAAGTGTGTTAATTAAACAAGTACTTATCGCGGATGGGGGCTCCACTTTGCACTCAAGTCCGTTTCAACTACGCTGAATTGTGCGCAAAGTATTGTCACCATTGGATATGCTTTGCATGGTCGATCTCACATTGTATACCATTTTTTCCCTAGTGATATGGACATCCGCAAAAAAACACACCCTTAGGTGTGTTACCTGACCAAGTACTTATCGAATGGGTGTGCCTCTTTGAGAACATTTCAATACCACCTATGTTGAGGTGTACGAAAAGTGTTGTGCCCATCAGATATCCTTTGCATGGTCGATCGAGCATTAAATACTATTTTTGCTCTAGTGTCATGCACATCCGTAAAAAAACACGCTGCTAGGTATGTTATCCAATCAAGCACTTATGGGATGGGCATGCCACTTTGCATGTAAGTCAATTCCACCTAGTTGAAGGTGTGTGCAAAGTATTGTGCCCATCGGATATGCTTTGCATTGTCGAACAAGCATTAAACACTGTTTTGGCCTTAGTGTCATGCACAATCGTCAAAAAACGCGGTCCTAGATGTGTTATTCGACTAAGTACTTATGGGATGGGCGCGCCACTTTGCATGTAAGTCAATAATACCTAGGTTGAGATGTGTGCAAAGTAGTGTGATTATCGCATATGCGTTGCATTGTCGATTAAGCATAAATCAACGTTTTTGCCTTAGTGTCATGGACAACAACCAATAAAAAACATGGTCCTAGGTGTGATATTCCAAAAGTACTAATTGAATGGGCATTCCACTTTGCATGGAATACCATACCACCGCTTTTGAGGCACGTGCAAAGTATTGTGCCCATCGGATATGCTTTACATGGTAGATTGAGTATTAAATACCGTTTTTGGCCTTGGTGTCATGTACAACGGTCAAAAAACATGATCGTAGGTGTATTTTTCAAACAAGTACTTATCGGATGGGGATGCCAAGGCCTATAAAGTACTTACCTGACAAGTACACATCCATGGCAGCACAAAAAATTTTAAAGAAAGAATGGTTTTTTGGAAAAAAAGACAAAGACCACTGCATGGAAGAATGCATCAATGTACAGGTGAGGCGTGATGCAGTGCATAGTGCCATTAAGTATTTGCTGTCAGAGAAACAAATTCCACTTACTCATTGTAACATTGACTATAATGTGGTGAAGCATATAGCTTCTTTGTCAACACCCAAGGTAAAGCTATGCGCAAATAGGTGGATTAAAAAGGATGAAGATGGGTCAGAAATAGTAACCTCTTATATGAGAAAAGAAATCCCACAACAGGTGGTTGCATATGTGGAAAGATTAATCAGCGAGATAAGGATGCCAACAGATATGCACCAAAGCTTTCAATTCAATGTAGAGGTTACGGCAGAGTCTAGAAAGCTTGTGAACTTCAGGGGAGTCTCAGAAGATGACTTCTTCAAGAATGAGTGAGCATGGGATAAGCCACAACTATTCTTTATCAATGAAGTTTCTAGCGATGATATCCATAACTTCATTGATAGAATAGTATATACCACCATTAGCAAAGTGGCAATTTGCAACATTGTCATTTTTGTTGATAAAAAAGACAAAGAAGCCATGCAGGTTACTCTAAAGCAAGCATATTGATCAGATTTGAAGATCTAAAGTGGTGTTTATGTAGCAAAGAGAGGCAAGAGAGAATGTGGCATAGCGATTCAATCTCTTGAATCATTCTTTTTGTGTATGCGGAGTCCCAACCCTGATCACTCCTTACAAAAGAACATAAGAGGGAATTCAAATAATTTGAGATTGATGCTAGAAGAGCAAGATATTCCCAGGTCCATACATTATCAAAAAAACAACTATGGAAGTCCTACAAAAAGTGGCTTTCTCTTGCTTACCATGATGGAGAATTTGCTACCGACAGGTTGGGAGGTCACCTTGTGCACGATGGCATATTTATTTGAGGATCTCCTCAGAAAAGGCAACTCCACAAATATTATGGAAAATAAGCATTTCATGGCTTATTTTCAGCTTCAAGCAGATCTAACCACAGTCTATGAAAAAGAGATAGACCACAAGGACACCGATGACATGGATGATTACCTTGAAGATCATAATGTCCCAGTTGATGATGATGAAAAGATGGACTTACATGACCCGTTCAGAGAGAGGTTGGTGGATGAAGACAAACATGATGATGCCTTCTTTGATTATATGGCTCGCAAGGTTATGAAAAAAGGCCAGTACGACAATACTTAACCGTATGAACTCTCTATTTCTCAACTAAATACAATTTTTAAAATAAGATTTAAATTTAAAGATAATGAATCTAATCTCTCATATTTGTTTACAGGCAATAGAGGGAGAAGAAATGGATGAAGTCAATATGGAGGCACTCCCTTCTACTTCAGCAATGCAACCACCTCTAAATTTGATTGAAGAATCCCATGAGCACAAGAGCTTTAAAGACACCATGGAAAAGCAGAATGACCGCAAACATAGAATACAAGCTATGACAGAGACCCATTCTGCAAATTTAGCTGCATTGGATAAAATGGAGAGCTCATTTGAAGTTAGGATCGTTTTGAAATGAGAACCTCAGTATTTGAGCTTTGGTAGAGAGGAGGTTTCAATCCTCTCCAATCCTTTAAAACATATCCTGGCCATTCTCAGGTAATGTTTGTTTATTTGTTGCTACTTCAATGAGCTAACATTTTTTTATTTGTTTACAGTGTAGTTATATATCAGTTTCCTAGTGCAGAATGCAAATCAATTCTATGAGCTAACATTTGTTTATTTCTTGGTGCAATGCAGTTATTTCTCAGCTTCCTAGTGCAGTGCAGCATCGTGTCTACATGCTCGATGCTCTCCTTTCTTCTATTCTTAGCTCTCCTCAAAAGACTATAGAAGTTTGTACCTGGTTAAGCCCTTTGAATTTAGATGGGGTGCGAGTCATCTTAATGCCTTATCATGAGGCGTAAGTATCAACTCTAACCTTATTTTTACTATCTCTTTGGCAAATTTGTGTAAAACAATAATCATTTTTATTCTGGTCGTGTAGCTCACATTGGAGTCTGATCTTCTGGGACCTTGAACTCAACCGTTTGTGGTTTGTGAATTTCTTGTGAATTCAATGGAAGGCTATCATGCCAACTCCCCAAGGTAATTATTCTCTTAATATTTTTGATACTTTCTTATTTTGTATCTTATGATCATGACATATTAATATATTTAATATGTCATGATGGACAGTGCTACATATCGGCTAGTATTTGCTATCAGAACAACCACAGAGCAACAAGATCAAGTAGAATTCAAAAGACGTCTGCCAGTGGAGCAAAAAGATGGACACAGCTGTGGGTGGAGAGTTGCCTACAACTGCATGTTGTTTCTTAGAGAGATTTTTGATTTGGAGTTACCAGTCAAAATGGAATCATACACAGAAACCAATCTGCTAGCATTTTCGGCTGAGAGTATTCAATGTCTAATTACTACCATTGGGAAACAACCTGAAAATATGACTACATTGCAGCATGTATAAAACCTTATCTTTATACTTGTATGCTTGTTCAAGCCTTTAATTGGGATGTGTAAATCTCATAACTTTTTTATATTTTCCTCCAAGAGGAGAAGAGACTGAATCTAATGAAAGCATGCTGTCTTTATACTTCTATGATTATTTAAACCTTTATTTTTATTTGGGATGTGTAAATCTCATAACTTTGTAAATTTTTCCTCCAAGAGGAGGAGAGACTTACTCTAATGAAAGCATGTATGAAACCTTAACTTTTAAATTTTTGCTCCAAGCGAAGGAGAGACTCACTCTAATGAAAGCATGTATGAAACCTTATCTGCTTGTTTAAGCCTTTATTTGGGATGTGTACATCGCATAACTTTTTTATATTTTTATAGCAAAAGGAGGATGTAGAAGACATAGCAAGTGAAGAAGAATACAATGTAGACTACTCTCTCAATAAGATGAGTCATGAAAATATGAATCTATTGGAGCAGATTGGAAGTTCATTCACCGCTATGTTATTAATTCAACAACAACCTCATTTTTTTGAATTTGGTGAAGAAGAGATTTCAATTCTCTTGAATCCTAAGAAAGAGGTTAATGTCAAAGTCATTACAACCATCCTCAGGTTTGATGCAGCCTTTTCCTTGGCTTTATACTTTGCTTATTTTGATTAAACCCAAGAAGCTAATACCTTTTTTTTAAATATAGTAATGTTATAGAAAATTTTTTGCAAAATATACAAAGCGTTTCATATATGCTCGATCCTTGTATTTCGCAAGTACTTAGCAACAAAGAAGAAACCATAGAGGATGTTTGCAAGTGGTTGAAGCACGTTCCTATGAATGATGCACGAGTTATTTTTACAGCATATTATGAGAAGTAAGCATCAAACCCTACTTGTTTTTTCTATTGCATTGCTAGAATTGTCTCAAACATAGTAATTATTCTTTATTGATAATGCAGCTCACATTGGAGTTTGGTAGTCATGGACATCCTTGCGAAGAAGTGCTTCTTTGCCAACTCAATGACATCCGTCCATCCATGGCAATGTGTTAGAGTAAGTATAGACTACACTTGTTGTCACTTCTTGACATGTAGATTGATATGCAATGCACATATTCACTATTGTTATATGTTTTGATGTGCAGATCAACTCGAAAGTTAGTAGGTGCTATCGACATAGTCATGCAGCAATGTGACTTGGCACAACAATTAGAGTATATAACATGTCAGGTATCACATCAAAAGAATAGACACATCTACAATTGTGGATGGAGGGTGGGCTACAATTGCTTTTTGGTACTTGGTCAAATTTTTGAGATACAAAATGACACCACATTGTCAACATATACGGATTTGCATCTCTATGCATTTATAACATGTACCATTCGAGCAATCATTAAGGGCGACATTATGGACCCTCCCATAAGGCAAATAGATAATGAATGCCATCAAAGAGTCAGAGGAGTGCGAAATGAATGCCATCAAAGAGTCAAAGGGGATAGAAGACCTCAACTCTACAAATATGGCTTCATTGGAAGAATTGGGAAGCTCTTTTAATGTTAGGGTTATGATTCAACATAGACCTCAGTATCTTGAATTTGAAGGAGAGGAGATTTCAATCCTCTCTAGAGCTTCAAATGAGGTCAATAACAACGTTATGATGGCCATTCTCAGGTTTGATACAAACTTTTTTTCTGCTTGATAATTCAATATTTTGATTAAATCTAATAAGCTAATATTCATTTATTTGTTGGTGCAGTATAGTTATCTCACGATTTGGTAGAGCCGTACAAAACCGTGTGTATAGTTGGATTCCCTCCTTTCTCCTATACTTACTGATAGCAGAAAGACAATAGCCGATGTTTGTAAATGGTTACAGCCTTTACATTTACATGCCGTGCGAGTCCTATTTATGGCATATCACGAGATGTAAGTATCATGGCAACCTTTATTTTCATCTTATACTGGCAACATTGTGTTAAATAATAATGGTTCTTAATTATTCGTGTAGGGAACATTGGAGTCTGGTGGTTTGGGACCTTGAAGACAACTATTGTTGGTTTGTTAACTCGATTGCAGGCTTTCATCGCTCAGTGCAAACGTAAGTATTCTATTAATCTGTTGTTACTTCTATATTATGTACCTTATGTAATAGACACACTAAGTTTTTTTAATATGTCATGATGAGCAGGTCGATTGAGAAGTTGGTATCTACTATCAGAGAAACAGGATAGTACAAAGACTCGATAGACTTCCAAAAGCATTTATAGTAGAGCAAGAAGATGGGCATAGTTGTGGGTGGAGAGTTGCCTACAACTGCATGTTGATTTTCAAAGAAATTTTCTCACTTAAGCCACAGATCTCATCGGAAGACTCTTTGGAGCTCAAATATTCAGAGGAGGATATACAATTGTTTAGGGCTGAAATCATTCGAGACCTAATTGCTGCCATTAGAATACAACGTGCAACTGAAGCAATATCAGAGCTTGCATTTAAGGAAGAGGAGACTGAGTCTACTGTGAAAGCACTACACACTACAAAAGAAGTAGAGACCTAGTGTAAACCTACAGCACCACAGCCTCCACTCGAAGCATCAGAAGAGTTGCCATAGCCTCCGCTTGCATTTAAGGAAGAGGATACTGAGTCTACTCCGAAAGCACTACATACTACAGAAGAAGTAGAGACTGAGTGTACATCTAAAGCACCACAGCCTCCATTGGAAGCATCAGAAGAGTTGCCACAGTCTCCACTAGAAGCATCAGAAGAGTTGTGATGCATGTATGATGTTGTGTTTGTATATATGCATGAGGAGCATATTCTCATGATGTTGTTTACTCCATGAATATTATGGTTGACATTTATTTGTTGCAATGTATGAATCATGATGTAGTTTGTGTTGATTATACACCAATTTTTGACTTATTACTTAAGTGGCATTTAGTCATGATATTTATATATTTATTTCATGCACACAATTTTATGATATGAATGTGTGATGATGTGACTATTAGGAAATATAACCTTCTGTCATGAGAATTTTGATATGAATATGTGATGATGTAATATTTGTAATATATTTCATCGCAAAGTATCAATTCCGAACGCTCCACTCACTTAAAGTACAGCATTCCCAATGCTCTGCAAAATTTAATTCAGTTGGATAGTCTCCACTCACTTAAAGTAGAGCATTTCCAATGCTTCTCTCACTTTATTCCAACCCTTATCCTTATCATAGTGAACACATCGTGCCTTAGTGCACTTGTAATCTTCCATCGTAGTCCTTCCACAAACACTCTCTTATTTCTTACATCCTAGTCCTTTTGATTAACTTGTATTCATCTTTCACTTTACGTCTTCCCTCACTTTCTATCACTCTTGAAGGAGGGGCAACTCACTATGCATCCCTCGCTATTGCTCCCTCACTCTCCTTCTCCCACTTTCCCTCTAAGACAATGACTACTTACTACCCGACTTCATTTATTGAACTCAAATTCTGTCTTAGATCTCTTTTGTATGGACCAATGAAGGGAAAATCATTCGAGGAGGATATGTTACGCACATGGCTGCTTGATTTGAACTCAGCAGAAGAGGTAAATATCCTTAGCTTTCTTTTTGCTAAGTCTTTTAATCACGTACTTCTTATGAAAATGAGTTAAATTTTTGTACAGGATATGGCAGTGGCTAGAAGTTGTATTGAAAAAAATGGTGAAGATGAGGAAAGCCAAGAGAGAAAAGAAGAGTTGTTGAGTGCTTACAAGTCGGCGGAAGATTCGAAACAAGTTGTGAGGAGAGTCTGTGAGGAGATTTGCGATGCCAGCCCTAGTTACGCATGGCCTGCAAGTTTAAAGTCTGCTTATTTTCATGAAGCCAATGCCATAGTAGGCACTTTCGAGGACATATGCTCCCTCTAATGACTTAATAGTCAAGTGATGGAAATTTAATTCCATAGAAATTTAAAGTAACTGTGAAATTTAATTCCATAGACTTATGTGTTTTCTAAAGTAACTATAAGAGACAAGAAAGACAAAGATGACATCTTCTAGGCTGAGCTAATGGAAGGTGTTTTTTAACACCATATGGCTTTGAGTTATATGATCTACTTCTTGTACATATGTGTCATGCTTTTTTTTAAATATACTCTAGTTTTTTTTCTAATTTTATTTTTTTAAATCTTACTTTTTGTCTCTTTTAACAACATGAAGTCCTCTTTTTTTAATGTACTCTAGTTTTAATAACATGTCACGTCATTTTTTCTAATTTGCTTTTTTTAAGTCTTACTTTTTGACTCAAAGTTTTGTTTTATAAGAGCCTCTTTTTTTGAAATGCTTTATCCAAAATTATCTCACAAAACAAATTTGGACAGTGCACTAGTCCAAAATTAATGAAATAGGTGTTCAATGTACTATGTAGAAGGTGTAGAGGGTCTAATACCAGTTTATGCAAATCAAGTACATCCCAACACATATCGAGCACCAATCAAGATACCGGATCGCAGAGTGCCCTCATCATGGTAGCCCAGCTACTTTCCAACCACTTTGCAAAGATTGTGGCATAGGACATGCCTGTATGGATTGTCCCATGAAAAATAAAGCCCCACAACAAACAGAGGTTAAGCCTGACATCCCAATCGGCATCATTGGGGTAGACCATCAAAGTCTGGGTTCGGCAAGTGTAATATCACGACCTGTAAATATAATTACACACCAACAGAAAGAGGCAACCAAGGGCCCTAACATTCCAATCCAACCAAAGCGACTTCTTAAAAAGAAAGCACAAGTGCCTCCACCTCCGCCAAGAAATGAGCAGCCTAGCTCATCCACATCAACTCCCAAACCACAAATAAAAGCTCCTTGAGTAGGAGAAAAAGCTACCTCAATAAAAATGCATGTTTGCTATCACACGAATGCTCCCACTTTTTGAGTAGGAATACTCCTTATGTAGGAGAGATGCTTTAAGATGTTAAGGTGTGATGCAACCATCATACCCACCAACTCTAGTTTAAGAAACTATTTATGCAACCTGGACTTCTACAAAACTTTGTCTCTTGTGATTATAACATCAACCAAGCCGTGCATGTCCAGACCTACACGTGACCTTGTCTCTTATGATTATGCCATCAACAAAGCCTTACACATCTAAACCTACAATCATATACTTGTTCAAAAACGGGGTTTGTGGCAACCTCTACCATCCAAATCATATCCTATGGGCATGATAATTTGCACGTAGCTCAAAGTAGGTGGGATTTAAGTGCATGCAAAGCATCTTTCCCATTGGATATGAGTGCATTCCAATAACACACCTGAGATACTACTATTTGATGGTTGTGCATAACACTTGGTAAAAAACAGGGTTTGTGGTGACTTCGATTATCCCTGCCATATATGCGTCGTCAGCGGCCATGATGCGAACAGTTGCACCTTCAACATGCGCAACAACCCACCTCGACCTCAACAATACCAAGCGGCACCCACGCCAGTGTATAAGCAACTGGCACTTGCACAAGCGCCCCCAAGCTCTGAGCCTAAATCTTGTTCCCGTTTGGAGACAAGTCCCACCACTACTCAAGAATCCGAATCCACGACCATATCCAAGAGCACCAAATCCCGCTCCTCAGGCAGTTCCAATACATCAATTACAAGCCAAGGAAGTAGACTCGTCATTTGAGTATGAAACAGAGTACCCAATGTACTATGTAGAAGGTGCAGAGGGTCTAATACCAGTTTATGCAAATCAAGTACGTCCCAACACATATCGAGCACCAATCAAGCGACCGGATTGCAGAGTGCCCTCATCATGGTAGCCCAGCTACTTTCCAACCACTCTGCAAAGATTGTGGCATAGGACATGCCTGTATGGATTGTCCCATGAAAAATAAAGCCCCACAACAAACAGAGGTTAAGCTTGACATCCCAATCGGCATCATTGGGGTAGACCATCAAAGTCTGGGTTCGGCAAGTGTAATATCACAACCTGTAAATATAATTACATGCCAACAGAAAGAGGCAACCAAGGACCCTAACATTCCAATCCAACCAAAGCGACTTCTTAAAAAGAAAGCACAAGTGTCTCCACCTCCGCCAAGAAATGAGCAGCCTAGCTCATCCACATCAACTCCCAAACCACAAATAAAAGAAGCTCCATACCCAAATGCAGAGGTGGAGAAGGCTTGTTTTCAGGCACTTCAACAATGGGTACAAAAGGAAAAAGCTCAATTTGAGGCTGAGAAACAAGCTCAAGACCCAATCCATGACTTGGCCCCATAAAGTATTGATACTGTACTTGAGCCTCCCTTCCAACTATAGACTCCACAACATAATATACTGCCATGTCAACTTGAAGGAGCCGTAGCCTCTAGCATCCTGAGTTTCCCTATGTCAATTCCCATTGGAATCCTCCTACGGAATTGTCCCAATCTTTGGGACAATTTCAAAGGATGGATTGAACTTGCAAATTCCCCTCCACCTATGAACGACATCGAAGATACCCTATCCAGATGGGTGAGAGACATGACAGATGCAACATTACTGTGCCTTTGATCCACAAGGCATATAATGAAGTCCAAGCCATAGTGGATGGTGGACAGGTGTAAATGTCCTATCAAAGGAGCTCTACAAAGAATAAGGTCTCCCATCGATGCAAAAGGCTAATTTCAACATACGCCTTGTCGATGATTCATGGGCAAAACCCTTGGGAATAGTAAATGGCATGTCCACAAAGATCGCAGGAGTTCGCTTTTCCCTTTAATTCACAATCTTGGATCTCCCCAAAAAATCCTATCAAATCTTACTGGGACGTCCTTGGTTACGGGAAGCATCAGACCTCCATGACTGGGGAACTGATAGACTAACAATCCAAAATCATGACACCATAATCAGACTGAATGTGGGGACAAGAGCTATAAAACCAATTGTGTCTAGAGTGTTGGATGACACATATTCAACAACAATCTCAAGCAAATCAGCTCCCTTGCAAAATAGCATGCCATAGCGGGCGATTCACAAAGCAATGTCAATAACTAGATACAAACATTGGCAACCATCGACAACTACCATTCATTAGACCCCATCTTCTCACAAATAGATGCTAAGACGCTATAGGTAGATCCTCCACTCACACATGAAGAACCAATCAATCTAGAGATGCCATTCTTTATGGCTGACTTTGAGTGGAAAAATGAACCTGAAGAAGGTACCCATACCAATGATGACTCAGATTTTCCTTGGGACCTTGAAATAGAGGCTGAGAATGCTAAAATTGAAGATCAAATCTTTGATAATGACTTAGCCATTCTACTTGGCCTAATGGCAGTCGAACTCCAAAAATTTGAACCTCCAAAGTTGAATAACAACAGAAGATCCCGCAAGAAAGCTGGAGGAGGAAATCACAAAAAAGCCAAGGCCGAACACTTCAATGAATTCGAATGAATCCAAACAAGGATTGTCGAATTATACCTTGCAAAGCCAGCTCCCTCAAAATCAGAACCAACGCCTCTTGAATGGTCCCCTGAGGGACTAGAAGGAGTATGCACAGCCAATGAACCCTTACTTGGAAACACCTTACTAGTGGAAAAGTTACCCCACAATTCCCAACGTAAGAAGTTTCGAAAATATAAGCCACATGTGTGGATGAAGCTCAATCAAGAGACTTCAGAAAAAGCAAGTCAAAAAGAGCCTAACAAATTGGTAAATACAACTATGCCACCCAGTACACATGGCTTATGTCAGGCTAGTTCAACAGCATCAGAGGCCGATCTTCGAGAAGTGCCAAATTACTTTAAGAATTACACAAGTGGTAGTGCGCCAATAGCAATGTCAAGACCACTAAGAGAATCTGAAGTTCAAGAAACCGATAGCATTGGAGAAACTCCAATCTATGAGGGATTGGCAAAAACACTCACCATAAACCTCGCCCAAAACTCGTTTTCATTGGGAAACAACTTCGACAAGAAGATGAAACCAAACTCAAAGCAGTCCAAATGGAATACCGTGACTGCCTAGAATGGTCATACAAAGAGATGAAAGGAAATTCACCAAACATGGTAGTACACATGATACCTATCGACGTGCTGGCATTGGGCCGAGATGTGTCGGTGAGAGGGGGTGTTGGAAAGGTCACCTCCCCATCTGTACACCCCCAAATGAGAAGAGCGTGGGGGAGGGAGACTTAGGGCCGGATGTGCCCAAGAGACAAGAAAGAGAGGGGGCTGCCACATGGGCAGCACCTCATAGAGACAAGCATGGCTGCAAAGGACAGAACATGTGGACAAGAGCCAGAAGGGATTGAGTGATAAGATAGGGCTGCCACATGGATAGCATCTTGGCTATCATGTGGGCAGCACATCTAGAGCTATTGTGGGCAAGAATCAAAGAGATGGAGGGTACCCGGAGCTAGGATGAATCTACAGCAAAAGGCAAAGCAGTAGCCAGCACAAGGAACCCAGAATAAAAGGTGATCACATGGCACTGACATCTATAGGGTGTACGGCTCTGTACAGAACTAGAAAAGGGCCTGGCAGAGGCACAGTTTTGGCAGGATGTGCAATCACAGATGTGGAGCAGCAAATAGGGTTGCTAGGGGGCAGTGGCATGCTTTATATAGGGCTAGGCCCTTGTCTTGATTGGAGGACTAAAGGCCCTAGAAGTGTGGGCCAAAGGGCCCTAGTTTTGTGTGCCCTTAAAGGGCTAGACCAACAGTAGACTGGTCGGCCAGTATGAATCTGGTTGGTCAGTTTTTTACAGCAGGCCTTAGGGCCTATAAAAGGAGAGGCACTTGCCTCATTTCATCATGCAACAGCCAGCAGTTCCAGGGCAGAAAGGAGTAGCAGGAAGCCTACTCTCTGGGCCTATCTATAAGAGGTGAGAGAGTGCAATAAGTGCTGCAGACTTAGCTCTAGGGAGAGGCTGGAGCTTGGCTATCTTCTAGGGCAGCGAGAGGGCAGCAAGGTACTAAGATCATCACAGGTCCTTCTGGAGTAGCTATTCACAAGCAAGTTGGAGCAGTGGAACAGCTATCTTGGGGCCTACATTCAAGAGGACCAAGGGGACGTGTGTGCTGCAGACAAAGCTTGGCACGGGCTACCCACCTAGGCTGATTCACAGGTAATAAGGTGGAGAAGAACACACTGGACGGAAAGTTTATAGATGCTCGAGGTGGAGCATGTGGGCTCGAGTCTAGAGATAACTGGCAGATGGGAGAAGGACCTTGTGGTAAGATCAGAGGACCACACCATTGGTTGGACTCTAGATCTATATCTTTTGTATTGTGTCCATAGTTTTGGATAGAAATATATATTTTGGTGGTTTCTCTATCTGGTTGGTTCATTGTCTATTGATGAGTCTCCACATCTATTGTATGCATATTAAGTAAAGAAGTTTGTGATTCCACACCCACACCACACTATGTGAGCTCCTGGGCTATTCTATAAGTCTTCTGCTATGTGTACCCTCTGTTGGGACTTTTCTAACACTCCGCACAGTTTGCCACATACACACTTGCACCACGCACCATCCCCCAAACCCTCCAAATTTTAATACACTTCATCGCACTCCACACACAAAACCTCATCTTTCACTTAGACCTCACAACTCCACTTCCTCCTAATGCACTCCAAACCATCCTCTGCCATAACCCTGACCACTCCCGCCATCCTAGCCATGTCATACTTCTCCTTACATCTCCAACCCACTTCTCTATCTCTCCTCCACCCTCCAGACTCTAGCCGCCCATCCCACCCTCCTCAATTTTCAGACCTAGTGCCACATCATTACAGAGTCCCTTAATTATCCTATGGATGATGGAGTGTTGCAAATCGCAAAGCCCAAGGAACTCACGCCACCGCTGAAAGTCTACAAGCATACATTAATTGGATGTAGACCTATGGCCGAGCCTCTACAATCCAATCTCAAGGGCACCTTGTGGCATTCCAATCCACCACCTACAACCCCCTTGGCATAATAATCTTCTTCAATAGGGTGTTACAAGCTCTCCAAAACTCACTTGAGTCCTTGGTGAGAAATTTTGAAACAATTCATGTAGCATTCCCCAAGGAAGTCACCGAGGAAAACAACCAAGAAGCCATCGACTTACTCCCAACATTGATGAAGCTATGCGCTGAGTTGCGAGAGGGAGAACAGTGGGGGGGGAGTTTCCTTCTTCGGCTACTGCAGGAGTGGGATTCAGTGAGGGATGGGATGGTAGGGGGTAGAAGCAGCATAACGGAAGAAGCAGAAATAGCAAGCTGCTGTTGCATGTCCCTCACCAAATCAAGCAATGGAGTACTAATCCAGTGAGCTTGGGCAGAGGCTATCAAAGGGGGGATTTTGTGCAGTTACCCAAGATTTTCTTGCAGTTACTCAAGATTTTGCATGTTGATTGAAGGCGGGTAGATTCATGGCGGGCTCATTAATGATATGTGGAGGGGAAGCGGCTAGCTAAGAGTGCAGGGAGGCATGCCACGTGGCAAGTAGACTCAAGGAATAAGTGCCATGTGGAAATCCTTTTGAGTGCCATGTGGCACCTTAGAAATAAGGAAGTATATAGATATAGATACATCTTAGGAGGGTTCTATGTGTGAGAATTTCTAATTTAGCATAATGTGATGAGATAACCTTTTGTCAAAGCAAACATCTTGCGCCAAGAAATTGTTCATTTGATGTTGAATTGCTTATTCTTAATGAATGTTGTGACTAGAGATTTAAAATATTATGGTAATTTAAGTGTGACGCACAAACCCATGCATGGAAATGTCTTACCTAAAGAATTCATGACTTAAGATTGAAAATGTTATGTTTAATTGTGGCTCATAAAATCATGCGTGGAAATATGGTGGCACATAATCTAACTTCTATCAACATGAGGGCTAACTTTCGTTGCTTGTGTGGAATCTGAGATAACCTCCAAGTGGACATGTGAGGTTTCCTCCGACTTGCAATGTTCACAGAAAACTTTTTTGGTTAATAGATACAAAACATTCAAGTTGAGAGTTATGCAGGTTTTAAGCAAAAATATAGCTAAAATGCTGCATTGTTTTCAAATTTTACCCTTCAAGGATTTTATGTGAACATTGTTTTCTCGTCCCGTTCCTACGCTCCCTCGAAGCTCTACCCACGGTAACCCACCGACCTCCCTCCCTCGATCCCTTCCCTCCCCTCTAGGCTCTCCCCCCTCGGGCGGCGCCTCCGTCAGATCTCTGCTGGCTGTTGGGAGGTTGACAGCATTGAAGCTATAGACCAAGATGATGTAGCAGCATGGTGCTGCCTCCCAGCCATGCGTTCCTATGAAAGAAGCTTCGATGGCATGCTGGAAACAGTAGAAGACGGAGGCTGAATGCTAAGGAATCAAGGTTATTGTAGCCAGTGATGAAATGGGCTTCACGAGCTAGCTCTTATATAGCCACCAATCGTAGTCAGTTAGGCTCAATTGGGTGGCCGACCCAGTCCACCTAAAACGGTCGACTGGGGGTCGGTCTCAAAATAGGCCACCGACCATACGATAGAACCAGTGCACAAAACAGAGCAACTCACCTGCGGTGTCCGTTCGGCCCACAGCCATCCGGGATCATCTGAGGCTCTAAACGGGGCCCCGCAACCCGAGAGTGGGCTACCCCGAGAAATGCTCCGTCTACCCTCAGTGCGGTCAGTCAAGGGATGCCTTCCCGCACTTGCATGTAGCCTAGTTGGCGGTGTGCCAACTCTATCTAAAGCCGTCTAGCCATCAGGCCACACATGGCCCCCATCTGGTATCCAAACCAAGACCTACCGGATAACCGAGCTACTCAAATGCCTTCTCCTCATATGGGGGGCTTACAAGTAGAGTTAGCTGGTTCCCGTGTAGTTGCACGAGAGTGGAGCATTGATATCTAACACTTTCAAGATATCAAGAAAACTTATTTTGAGGGGGAAGAAGTAGAGATGTTATCTTGCTCCGGAGAAGTTTTAGCAATTGGCAACTTTAAGGGCTATGCTCAGAGTTTTCTCTGTATAGTGGAGATAACTAAGTTGGCTAGTGCAGGTTTCATTCAAAATGCAATGGTAGTACTTCACATTTAGACGTCTATAATACTACGTCTCAACTACAAGTTCATAGTACTTGTAAATGGGGGTTAGCTTTCTTGAAATCAAGTTTGCCCAAGACAGTTTCCTTCAATGTCATGGAAGACACAATAGAATATTATCAAAAGAAAAGGACTATAACACAAATGGGATCCAAATTGATAAGAAGCTATAGTAGTAATCAAGAGTATCATAGTGGCATGTTCACAGGTATTGAGGACATTATAGTAACAGATGTTGATGTAGAAAAGGTTTCTTGTGTTGCAAGTGACTCAAATATAGTCACTGGTATAGAAGACTTGTCTTGTGTTGCAAGTGACTCGAACAGGCTCACTAGTATAGAAGACTTGTCATGTGTTGCAAGTGACTCGAACAAGCTCACTGGTATAGAAGACTTGTCCTATGTTGCAAGTGACTCGAACAGTCTCACTGATATAGAAGACTTGTCTTGTGTTGCAAGTGACTCAAACATGCTTATTGATATAGAAGACTTGTCTTGTGTTGAGAATAATAAGATGGGACCACAAAGAAAAATACATGCAAAGATCGATGGGATAAGTGATGCAATAACACGAATTGATGATATTAGTGACAATGATCATGATGTTACCCCTTGAACATAAGGCAAAAGGGACAGAGAATCTGAGACTTGTCATGTTGTTCATAATATTGTTGCTAGCATGCCAGAGAATATAGATGGGAGAATCTAGAGTTACAAAGGAGAAAGAGTTCAACCACAAAATTCAAGAGGCGTTGGCAACAAATTGACATCAATGGACATGTCTACCAGATTGCAATTTCCAAGATATTATAAGGTATCAAATAATTCTCAAGCCCACATAGCATTTGATTATAAAGATGAAGATTCAAGGGAAATGGATTCGAGGTTTGATGGTTTTACAACTGGAAAACGCAAGACACTATTTACAAAAAGAAAGTATGTGAGTGTGAAGAGGCGAAGAAAGAGACATGTAATGTTATCCGAGGAGAATATGGAAAGGATGCTTATGCGAGTTTGTTGCAAGAGACTTTGCATTAGAAAAGTTGGGAAAGATGATTGTGCAGCCATACGCCTTGGTATTTGGAGTAAGACAGCACCTAATAGACATAACTATCTTCTTCAAGAGTTTTCATGCTTTCTTCATCAAGGCACTAATCAAGATTTGAGCACAAGACACTGTAAACCTAGATTGAAACCCATGGTTAATGGGAGACCCATTTGCAATCAAGGATATCAATGGTTAATTAGACTATCACATGGCACATACTGGACCATCTGGGCAGAGGTGAAAGAAAAAGTAGTTTATACAATTAATGGAAATACCTACAAGTTTAAATGCCATGGAAGCACTATAAATGCAACCGCAACATTAAAGCAAGTTCTCGAAGACCATGCATTACTGCAGCCTCATCTTTAACAAACAATGCTTGATGGACGTGTCCAATGCCAACAACATCTTCCTTTGGGAATGACAAAGAAGGTCGTCCTAGAAACTGTCGATAAAACTTTACAAGATAGAGACGAGAGCATGATTTCACGATCAACCTTGTACAAAATTTGGCGTAGAGATTTTTGCCATGTCAAGACACCATCAAAGCAAAGGATGTCAAAATGTAAAACATGTGATGAATTAAAAAATGCCATTCAACATAGTAAATGTGAGCAGTAGCGAGGAAGATATATTAAATGGCAATCAATCCATTTACGTCATGTGCAGGATGCTCGAAAGTTGTATGCTTCTTGGAGAGAGGAAGCTATCTCACATGTCGATAAGTCCATGTGCATCACCGTTGATGGCATGGACCAGAATACAACCACTTTGCCACGATATAGACGTATCTCACTGGCATTGGAGGGCAAACGTGGACTAAAAACACACTTGTGTGGAGTATTAGTACATGGATACCGAATCTTTTGTGATGTATGGATTGATAGTTTGCATGACCATGATAGTAACTAGGTTGTTACATCAATCATGAAAGCAATAAGAAAGGTCAGAGATGCTCACGGATGTTTACCTAACACATTGCGAATACAAGCTGATAATTGTTGGAGAGAGAACAAGAATAAATATATATTTGTTTTATGCTCTATGCTGGTTGGTTTGAAAATATTTGAAGAAGTGGAAGTTGGCTTTCTTCTTGTTGGCCATACACATGAAGACATAGATCAAATCTTCAGTGTTATCTCTAGTGAGTTGAAGGCAATGGATGTTTTGACAATGGAGGATATGCTATTTCAAATTGGGAAAAAAATTGGAGGTTCTCGCAAGGAAGAATCAGAAGTGGCTATCTTAGAGAGGATGGTAGATTGGAGAGCATTCATACAGCCACATTTACAAACAAGAGATGATGCCCTAATAGGACACACAAATCCACACTACTTTCAGTTTCACATGCATAACAATATTCCAGTGATGCAATGGAAGCACTACTCAGTAGATGGAGATCATTTATGGAGTGAGTCATATGCTTTATTACAACAAATAATTCCATTGGAGGAAACTAGATTTGTTCTTGCAAAAAACAAATCACTTGACATAGATGAAATGAAAGGCTTGAAAGCCTTCATTAAACATCTTCAAAGTATGATGCAGAAATATCCTGAGCAATCAACTAAGAATTTGGAGACAATTAAAGCAACTGAAGCACTTATCCAATCTTTAGAAAGACAAGAAAACTTAATGAGCATTGAATACTGTGAATCCTTTTGGCCGAAACAAGCTAGGTCACCAAGTTTTCCTTTGGATATAAATATGTTAGTAGATATGGAGGAAGCAGAGGAATGCCTCTTACCTCGAAAATATTGTGGCAGGAAGGGAGACAAAGCCTTACCAGAGTTTATACCATCTAATGAGATTGAAGAGGGTCTATTTGTTGCAGTTTGGGCATCTGATCCAAGTTCAGAGTTGGATGACCAAGGTGGCCCAATTTGGGTTGCAAAGGTTGCTAAGATAGAAAGGGATGACAAGGGAACTCCTATAACATTTACAGCTTTATGGTATGAACCAAAGCCATTGAAAAATCTCCCGAGAAGATATACAATAAAACAACTCTATGAGGGATGCTTGCAAAAGAAACATGAATGGGTTCCAAATAATGAGGGATTAACAGAGGTGGAAGTCAGTAGCATTATTCATTGCTGGAAATCGAGGACACAAAATTTTAAAAAGAAGCATGGATACAATGTTGAAAAATGTATCACAATCCCTGATCCAAGTCATGTCCATATTAAACATCATTTGGTAAGACTTGACCCATCAAGCACAAATACATTACATGAATCTAATGACTCTAAATGAGATTTAGATGCATAAGATAATGTTGTGTATGCTCTTTTCCATACAAATTGTGTATCTATACACCACCAATAAGATGATTTATTGTATGGTTTGTTTTTCAAAAAACGGGTGTATCTATACACCACTTATATATTGAATTCAACAAACTCTTTTTTTTCAAAAAAATGGTGTATCTATACACCACTTATATGTTGAATTCAACAAACTCTTTTCATATGGTGTCATATTTTCACTTCATAGTGTTAAAATTGAACTAGAGTTAGGAGACTACTATTATTATTATTATAGTTATTGGATGGGGGCACCATGCACAAGTTTGGGAATTATACTTCATTGAGCCATTTTTTTTAAAATTAGAGGTCACCACTTGTCTTTTTAGCTTAGTAAGGCCATATTTGCATATAAGTGACACATTTAGTGCTCTAAAAAACCCAATTTTTTAGCTCACTAAGTGAAGTTGAGTGGAGAAGATATGCTCCAAAAAAAAGTCCAAAGCAGGAGAGAAAGTGCAAAAGTTTTGAATAGTGTGTTCCAAGCCTTTGAGCTTTTAAAGTGGTACCTAATCACAGCACCCATCCTTATATCTCCCAATTGGGATATTGATTTTCATGTTCATACGGATGGATTCAAGTATGCACTTGGGAGTGTGCTTTGTCAACCTGGTGAACATAAGAAAGACTACCCATTTCACTTCACTAGTCGACAACTCAATGATGCAGAGATCAACTATACCACCACAGAAAGAGAAGCCCTAGAAATGGTGTATAGTGTAACGAAATTTCGGCACTATCTACTGGCAAATGATTTTGTCTTCTACACTGACCATCAAGCATTGCTTTAGCTTGTGAACCATCTGTGTACAACAAGAAGAATAACTAGATGGCTCCTCTTGCTTCAAGAATTCAACTTCAAAATAGTGGTCCGCAAAGGTGCCCAACACTACATTGTCGATCACATGTCTCGTGTCAAGTCGGGAGAAGAAGCCATTGGAGTAGAAGATGACTTACCAGATGGCACACTATTTCAAATAGATGTTTTTCCAGAGTGGCGTGGAGATATCATTGGGTACTTAATGGTAGGAAAACCACCCACTGAAATGAAAGCAGTACATGCCAAAAAATTGATTCTAAAGGCTGCACCCTATCAACTCATTGTAGGACAACTGTACAAGATGGGCAAGGACCAAAATTAAGATGTGTAATGCCTCATGAGATCATGCCAATCCTGAGTGAAGTCCATGAAGGCATTGTAGGAGGACACTTCCAAGGGGAAGCCACAGCAAGAAAAGTTCTCCTAGCAGGCTATTGGTGGCCAACACTGTGGGTAGATGCCTATGAATATATAAAAGGCTATGATATATGCCAACGGACTACTAAACCACAACACAAAGACTTCAATCCCCTAACAACAATTGTTGCACAAAAACCATTTGAAAAATGGGGGATTGACTATGTGGGTCCCATAAAATCTAGCAGCAGCAAAAGGAACACAAGCATGCTACATCATTATGGCCACTGATTACTTTACAGCTAAAGCTAAAGCAATCAGAAAGGTAGATGCCAAAAGCATAGCAAGATTCTTATACAAAAATGTGATCACCCGATTCGGATGCCCCATTGAAATTGTGTCAAATAGAGGCACACATTTTGTCAATGAGGTAATCCAGGAACTCTTGTCTAGCTTTATGGCAATCCATAGAAAAAGCACACCCTACTGCCCCCAAGGGAATGGATAGGCCGAATCCACCAACAAAATAATATGCATTATCCTCACCAAGGTAGTAGAACCACAACAATCTGATTGGGCAGAGAAACTGAATGCAGCCTTATAGGCATAGAGAACCACATTCAAGGTTAGTATAGGAAACACACATTTTCAATGGGTGTACGACCTTGAAGCTATGGTCCCACTAGAATTTGTAATATCAAGACTCTATTAGTTGGAGAAGCATATAGAGACAAGACTAGTCGCCTGCCATGCCATGACAACAAAAAAATGCAGAAGAAAGGCATGGTTTGACATAAATATTAAAGCTAAAGACATCAAGGAAGGTGACTTGGTCCTGTTATACAATGCCAAAGTACACAAGGGGAAACTGAAGTATCTAGGTCAAGGACCATACCAAGTACGGAAGATGAATCCCATTGGAGCTGTGCTACTAGAAACATTGGATGGAGTCCAATTCAACACAACAATAAATGGGAGCCGATTGAAGTGCTACTACTTCAACATGCAAGCCATCCTAAAAAAAAATGAAGATTTGGGAAACCAAGTCTTCCTTAGTTAGGATTAGATTGTATCATGAGCACTCACTTGCATATGTACATCTTTGCACATATAGGTAGCATCAATCAATTTTAGCCTAGGGCTCAGAAGTGATGCTTGAGTTCTAGCTTCCCTATGAAAATCCCAGCAACAAAAAAAGCATATAGTTAGTTCCTACCTAGCTACTAGGTCACGTGCACTCACACGCTTTCGCTTAAACACATAGATGATTGCATGAATAATTGTGCCATACACTTTCATTCCACACACTAAAAGCATGTATAAAAATAATATCTCTCACATACACACAAAAAGGTCATACCTGCATGCCAACCAATCTAATGATCAATGGTACACCACATGCACATGGATGCAAGTTCAGACAAGATGCCGCCACTAAATAGGATGCACAGAAAGAACCCACTGCCTCAACCATGAGACCCCCTCTAGAGTTCGTAGGCCATCTACATCCTTTCAACCACGATGACCATAGGCATTTGTGGTCCAGAGCGATAGCTCCAAAGAGGATTCAGTGCATGACCAAGAAGAACAAATGCCACCCTAGTCACCACTGGCCTACACAACCATTGATGGGGCCTAGTCACTAGAACTTGTTTGGCCACCCATATCGACTTATGCTCTCTCCTAGGAAGCAACATCTTACTTGGAGCAAAGGGGTCTAGGCAGTGTGCATGAGAGCCTAAAATCCTTGGAGGACAGTCCTACAATGACCACATACATCACGGACTTTCTCCATTCTTACCACTCCAGCAATGCAAAGGTTGGCAAGTACAGTACAATCGCTGTACATCAGAGTCCATTAAACATTATCCTTGACATAGTACAGTCATTCAAAGGGATTTTGCACTACCAACACATGGTGCCAAATACCCTACATGGCCTACTGATGCAATATTTCTCAAAGTACAGTCTCTCCTCACCAAGGGCACACTGTTCCATAGGGACAGCATATTGCTTCATACAATCCTTAACCTGCATCACCTCAAGGAAGCAACACAATTCCTATCCACAATCCTGGGGGTTGAGTGTGGCAAGAATTGATCCCTTCCACTCCGCACATTTGTTTTGCTAAGTAGGAAGTTAAAACAAGACTGGGTCCAGCACTTAGTCATCTTCTTTACAACGAAACTAGATGGTTCATCAGGCCAAAAATATAAAATTCTACACTTATTGGCTATAATCATAAAAAAAGAACTACAAGAAAGAGAAATGACTCTGCCCTAGTCACCAAAACCAATTGAGGAGTTGGACATACCCTTCTCACCAGTATGGGAGCCGTCACCAACTTCTCCTACTATCACATTGATAAGTGCAGATGTCTTAAAAGAAATACCTATTCTGGAGGTCGGGATTGAGGAATTGCCCCACGAGATGCTACAAATTGGTGCACAACTACAACCAATATATCTCCAACAATAGTAGCAACTAGAGCTTGAGAAAAGATCGGCACTAGAGCCTAAGGCTACATCATCACTAGAACTACCCATCGATGCCATGCTAGTCGATGAACTAGAAAGGGAGCTAGTGCCAGATCAACAATATGACTATTGTACACAAGGGACTAAAATACCATTGGAACAACCTCCCCCAAGTACTACAGAATCATCGGGATGGCTACATGGGCACCACTTGTATTAGCAGTATCGCTAGACCTCATCACCGTCTGTCTCATTCTCCAACATTAAGCTAGCCAAATGATCCAAATGTCAGAACTATTCATCACTAGCTTGGCCAAGGAAGAATATGCAAGAGAATTGGATAGACAGACTGCAACAAAAATTGAAGATCAATTCCAGGTAGTCACCATAGAGGTCAAGACATTTCGGGCATAGATAGATGAGAAGGAGGTAGAAGAAGTGCACATGAACCAAGCTCTCTAAGCTCAAGAGAAGGCAGTGAGGGATGTGACCTCCAACCTCCACCAAAGTCAAACACAGCTGACAGCAGCAGTACAAGCAACGGCAATCCTACAAACCTACTATAACTCCTTGACATCCGGACATGCTCAATAGATGGAGGTAGTGGCACAAGCTCTACTCACTCTAATTCACAAAGAAGAAGAGCTCCAGGATTGCAAAGACAAGCTTGAAGACATGAAACAATCTTTGGCAGTATGTGCCTTCAGCATTGATGAGCTTACAAGGGAATGGAGAATCTTAAAGGACCAACTTGCTACTACTCAAGAGGCTAGCACTTCACAAGCATAAGTCTTGGACCAATGGTCCAATACCACTGAAGACATTCCTCAACTGGGAAAAGGTCACCTTGCAAATGAGAAAGCTTAAGGAGGCATATACAACCATCTATCAGCAATACAAAGAAAAAATGAATGAGATGCACTCCCAAAAGATAATCGTTTCCAAGCTTGAACTCCAATTGCTAGTGCACAACAATGAGGCATTGGAAGACAACACTAATGAAGCCCCACTACAATGCACAATGGTGGTGTACCAATAGCTTGTGGCTGCTCTACAAGTGGAAGATCACCTCAACGCACGCATGCTTATCCAATGGAAGCAACTCCAACTCAGGATCATATTTGCTCATCCAACAATCAAATGGGCATGTTCCATAGGGACCAAATCTTTGCGCATAATTTGCCAAGACTTATCCGAAGATGAGAAAAATATCTTCTACCTATCTACACATGCTGGGTTTATAGCACTCAAGATGGATGCTTTCATTGCATATGTATGCCTCATGGGTAGTCCTCCCCTCAGGGTTATTGCAGTTTGTTGCCATTGCTACAAAGGCCATCACTATTATTTGCAAGGCATGATGTAATCAACATACCACCCATGTAGCTAATGATCCCATTGCACCAGCAAAAAGAAGTGTCAAAAGATGACAAGGCCTATCTCACATCCAACTTCCCATATCTAACCACTCTCTCTGCCAACCTCGTAACCTCACTTACCCTTGCTGCTACCACCCTCTTAACCTTCCCCGAGCTCAATCCTAACATCTATTCCCTCCATTGCCTCTTTCCTCATGCCTCTCACAATTTTCAACTAACCCAACAATCACAAACTTACAAGCCCCTCACACCTAGCTTCTTCCCCTCCCTTGCTAATCCTACCCTTGAGGATTACCAAGCTACTCAAACAATTTGCCCAGTTCTTCTCCCCTCCCCTCTGCTCCCCCTTCCACAACTAACACTCTTCCATATTTCTCCCCCACGTAAATATACAAGCATGGTTGGTGTCAAAAACTATTGCTCAGACTTTTCTGCTCGTAGGTTTTTGCTCAGAAACTGTGCACATCCAAACTATTCAACATTAAAGATATCACATGAACCTAAATGACACTAAATGCATAAAGGAGAGCTTCGATCAAATATTTCATGCTAGTTTCATCTATCCCATTGATAAGAATAATTGGTTCTTTCCTATTATTCTTGTGGCCAAATGATACCCAAACCCTATCTTCTTACTGTCACGAATTAAATTCCAGACTATGTTGCTAGACATGACCTATAATCCTTTATGGATGGGTATAGCAAACATAATTAAAAATTCCATTCTAAGCTAGATAAGCAAAATGCATCCATCATTATTGAATGAGGTGCATTCACTTTTCGAGTCATGCCTTTTGGCTTGAAGAATGCTTCGTCTACTTTCCAAAGGTTCAAGGTGGAAATCTTTTGAAAGACTATCATATAGGGTTTATGGCCATCTTTTTGGACGATTTCTATGGATAATCGTTTATGGATGGGTATAACAAACATAATTAAAAATTCCATTCGAAGCTAGATAAGCAAAATGCAACCATCATTATTTAATGGGGTGCATGCACTTGTTTAGTCATGCCTTTTGGCTTGAGGGATACTTTCCAACGGTTCAAGATGGACATTTTTTGAGACTATCATCTAGGGTTTATGGCCTCGGGGGGGTCACTCATCATATGTAACCCTATCACGTGAGTTCAACAGAAGGATATTTTTATTTCTAAAATTTACAGAAATAAATATACATAAGGGACTATTTAAAATATTTTTGGAAAAAATTTACAGATTTGTATAGAAAAGGGGTACATTTTATTAATGAAAAAATTTACAGATAAGGGATTTTAAATATAGGCCTTGAACGCACGTGATATAGAGGGTTTATACATAGTGACCCCCCTGAGTTTATGGCCATCTTTTTGGATGATTTCTATGTTCTCTCCCTGCCCTATCATCACCTCCGACACTACTTATGCTTCCATCATCAGAAAATGACACAGTATTTGATTTTGAATATCAGGATCCAAATAATCCAATTCATACTCCCATGCCAAGTTACAATGATGGGTATGATTTTGATGAGATACCACTTTCCAGTAACCCCATCAAGGAATTTTGGAGCAAGTATCCTAATATGAAAACTCAAGGTGGATGGACCCTGGACAACTTTCCTACCAACCTTTGTTAAGGTAGAATAGAATGTGTGTGTAGAGTAGCGGCAAAGCTCTGCTTATACTTGCATAAAGCTAGAAATAATTCCTCTTAGAAATCCAACTTGCAAGTTCTACATGCAAGTTCTACATGCAACTCCTACATGCGAGTTCTACATGCAAGTTCTACATGCAACTCCTACATGCGAGTTCTACATGCAACTCCTACATGCAACTCCTACATGTGAGTTCTACATCCAACTCCTACATGCAACTTCTATGCAAGTTCTACATGTAGAGAAAGAATGTCTTACAATTCCTACATGCAGAGAGAGAAGCTCTCCAACTTCTATAAATACCCTATAATGGAATGAAGCCCACACTCTTTGGGGAATTGTGTTGAGTTCTACTTTGGTATTCCAAGCAATTGTCTCAAGTGTCCATGCTTCCTTGCACTCCATGTCCAAAAGCATGTCCTAACCTTGCAACTCCTCCTCCCCTCTCCTCCACCCTTGCAACCCATCCTCTCCCTCTCCTGCTCCTCCTCCCTTCTCCTCCTTCATCTTCCTCCTCCTCCTCCCCCCTCCTCCCCTCTCCTCCTCCCTCCTTCTCCTCCTCCCTCTTCCTCCTCCTCCTCCCCTCTCCCACCCTCTCCTCCTCTCTCCTCCTCCCTCCTTCTCCTCCTCCCTCTTCCTCCCCCCTCCCACCCTCTCCTCCCCTCTCCTCCTCCCTCCTTCTCCTCCTCCCTCTTCCTCCCCCTCCCTTCTCCTCCTCCTCCCTCCTCCTCCTCCTCTCTCCTCTCTCTTCTTTCCCCCATGCTCTTACACCTTCTTCCTCTCCCACTCCTATGCTCCCCCTAAACCCTTAGTTCCTCAACCCTTAACCTCCATGATCGACAAGGGAGACGAGTTCTCCATGTACTCTACCATGAACCTTGGAACCTCTTCTAAACTCTGGCACCTCCTTCTAAACCTTGGAACCTCCTTCTAACCCTGGAACCTCTTCTAAACTTTGGAACCTCTCTTTAAACCTTGGAACCTCCTTCTAAACACTGGAACCTCCTTCTAACCCTTAAACTCCTCCTAAACCTTGCAACCCCCAATGAAGGCGAAAGCCTTCATTACCTCAACCATGATGATGCACGTTTCTTTTACACATGCATGCACTATGTTTGCTTACCACACTTAAGCCTACGTCTCTCACCGGAATACGACTCGAGGTCCTAAGCTACACGTATACTATAAATGACAACTTTGATATATCTGTAGGTGACAAAAAGCCTCGGAACCCTGCATACTAAGAATAGCCTGCTCTTCCTACGAAAGCCGTGGGAAAGAGCCAACACTTGGGTACATTTTGACCATGTTCGCAAAGTGCGTGGTTGGACAACAATGGTAGCTCATGTTTATGATCCAAGGTAGATCCCTTTTTTTGTTATGTAGTTTTGTGATGTAATCGGAATTAAATTTGTTAGTGAAACAATGAGATCTTTGAATTGTAGTGTCAGAGAACTTTTGAGAATTGCCACCTGCGAGTTTAAGAAAGAGGGCACAAAGGCTCACATCGGCTGTCAAGAGCCACTGGAGGTCACTGCTTGAGTAGTTGCTAGCTATGCTACCTCTTGGTCAATGGTGATGGTTGGGAGAAAGGCTCCATGGAGTGCATCTCAAGGTCTCACATATCTGCAACACATATCTTGTGAGAGCTTGCATAGTGGATCTACCTAAGAATCTTCTCTCCTGCTAGTGCTTGTTGTTTGCACTCCGACCACAGTCGTCTGTAGGTTGTGGGCTCCTCTGGTCATTGGGTGCTCGAAGTAGCAAGAACAAAAGGTCTAGATGAGCTTGGGAGTGCAGTCACGCTTGGAGATGTTGCTCATTGATGGAAGCTTGTAAGTGGTCGTTGGCTATGGCATTGTGGCTCATTCGAGCTGGTAGTCGAGACTCTTGGAGCCTTGGAGTTCCTTTGATATAGAGCTGAAGTTCCGTTGCTAAAGGTCATGAAGAGTCCGTTGACTACTGATGGAGTCAAGGGCATTGGAGCCAAGTTTGAAGCCCCGTGCTAGCTGTAGAGGAGGTTGTTGTGCCTAGCTTGTTGAGACAGCTTGTAGAGATATGCCAGGCTAGCTGACAGGCTTGAATACTTGGCGCTTCAAGGCTTCATTGAAGTTGAAGGAGCTTATAGACGTGGGCTGAGCCATGGCCATGTGGGTGGAGGCATAGTCTATGTGCTGTAGGAGCAACTGGGTAGCTCCGAGTGTCTATAGTGTCATTGATGGAATGCTTTGTTGGAGATGGCCTGCATTGGAGGAGTGGAAGCTGTTGTTGGTAGTTGCTTGATAGGTCAATCTTTCTTTCTTGGAGTTAGATATATCCCTAACTCGTCTCACAAACTGAATAAATGGAATCCTCACAAATCCCTCACGTAGAAATCTCTCTATCGAATGATGAAAATTTCTCGAGAACAAATCTCTCAAGAACAACTCTCACTCTCAATGAAATGGAATGTAAATTTTCTCTCAAAAGGAATGGATGAATCTGTCATCAGAAGTGGACTCTCACGGAGAACACTCAAGAGAACTCTCAATCTCACAACCTCTCTCGCACTCTTAAGAATTGCAATGCCTCAGCAGAAGGCAAGGGAGCTCTGATACCATGACAAATTGTGGATCGTACTTAGCCTAATCTATCACTCAATGAGCATAAAGATCATAGAGGATCAAACCATAGAAGAAACTCCATGAGAGAGAGAAAGGAGGTATGAAACTCTTAATCTATTCCAATGTGCTATATCAACAACACATGATAGGCCTCTTATATAGAGAGTGCGCTTTGAATAGTCAATGTCTGTGGGATCCTCTGATCCACATCTCTCCTTGTGGATATCCTCAATCCACATCTCCACATCATGTAGTCCACATCCTAGGGTGGCTACTTCAATTCTTTCCTATACCATACCTTAGCCTTTAATCTATGTTCTCATGGCACCATACCTCAACATAGGAATAGAAATTGGGGTGACCCATTTGGGGTGGGAGGTGTAGCATACTACGTAATGAACACTTCATTAGTGTGCTACTTGGATTGCGATAGAGGTTATATTGATGATGCAATTGGCTATAAAAGTAGGTGCAAAGTGTGCTAAGCCTTTTGTAAGCCACTACACAAATGTAGACCACTCTTCTTCCAAGCCCCCTTGAAGATGTAGAAGTCTGAGGTTATTGTGCAAAATCCTTCGCATGAGGTATACCTTAGTGAGTTGGAACATGCATGGGATTTAGAGACCATGAAAGGTAGCCATCATATCATCTGATACTCTGTGCATGTTTGGGTATTGCCTCCAAAAATCACCAATGGGATTACCGGGCATGGGAATCCTATCTATATCTTGTTGCAACTCCCTTGTGGGTGTGTAAATTGGATTGTCCAATTCTTGAAGCTCATTGATGGAATCATTAATGGTGTCTTCCATTGAAAACTCAAGCGAGATTGGAGGAACATGTGGTCTTGGGGGAGAGAAAAAGGTTATAGGGCAAAAGCTTGAGGTCGAAGCAAGTAGTGAATTTGAGAAGGTAGAAATAGGGATGTTGGTGGAAAGTGGAGAGAGAGTAGGGAAATTTGTTTTAGAAACTTGATAATCCTCAAGGGATGGATTGTCAAGTGTTGGAAAAAGGTTAGGTGTGACTGTATGAAAGGAGTTAGATTTTTGAATTAAGCGATAGTGTTGAGAGGCATGGGCAAAGAGGCATGGCAAGGAATATGGATTAGCATGGATTTCTAGAAAGGCATGAGGATAGTACTAGAGTTAGGTAGGGATATGAGTAGATCAGAATAGAGAGTGGCAAGACAGGGGAGATTAGATTGAAGGTAGACCACATATTCCTCTAGCAGTTCCTTGTTGCTTCTGGTAAGCATTGTCAGCTTTAATTTTGGATTCTTCTAGGAGTTATATCCCATGGAAGTTGCTAGTGATTGTTGCAGTAAAGGTAGGAGTCTGGCTACTACTTGAAGAGGGGGGCTTCCCATCAAGAATTCATATAGTAGTATTGCATCAGCTTTTAACCATGTGAGATTTGCATGCATTCAGAGATAGAGCACATTCTTCTCATCTTCATCCATATGCTGGCATAGATCTCAGAGAGTCTTTGTGTTTATTGGTCTAGTCCAATCAAGACCAGATACTGCATGTAACATTTTGATTTGCAAGTGTTTCCAGAGTATGCATATTCTTCCTTCAAGGTGATCCTCTTGTTGGAGGATTGCAACAAGCTCTTGGTATAATGTAGTGATGCCTTGTAGCAGAAGATCTTGTGTTGACCCCTCTGCATCATCATCGACTTGACCTAGCAATTGAATTTCCAACTTGGAAATTATTGTAAGAAAATAATACGTTGTCTGTGCTCAACAGATAACAGGATCTCGTACACAAGAGAGAAAACAAGATAGTATGGAGAATCAAAAAATTGATTACTATAGAATTGATACAATAGATGGCGCTGCCTCCCAACCATGTGCTCTTGTGAAAGAAGCTTCGATGGCAAGCTGGAAACAGTAGAAGACGTAGGCTGGATGCTAAGGAATCAGGGTTGCTGTAGCCAATGATGAAATGGGCTTCATGGGCTTACTCCTATATAGCCACCAATCATAGTCGGCGGTTAGGCCCAATATGGTGACTGACCCAATCCACCCAAAATGGTCGACTAGGGGTCGGTCCCAAAATAGGCCACCGATCACACGATAGAACCGGTGCACAAAATAGAGCAACTAACCTACGGTCTCCGTTCGGCCCACAGCCATCTAGGATCATCTGGGACTCTAAACGGGCCCCACAACCCGAGAGTGGGCTGCCCCAGGAAAAGCTATGTCTACCCTCAGTGCGGTCAGTCATGGGATGCCTTTCCGCACTTGCATGTAGCCTAGTTGGCGGTGTGCCAACTCTATCTGAAGTCGTCCAGCCATCAGGCCACACATGGCCCCCATCTGGTGTTCAAACCAGGACCTACCGGATAACGGAGCTACTCAAATGCCTTCTCCTCATATGGGGGGCTTACAAGTAGAGTTAGCTGGTTCCCGCATAGTTACACGAGAGTGGAGCATTGATATCTAACACCCCCCCTCAATGTCCACCCGCAAGTGAACGCAAGTGAACTTACTTTTTCGGTCCAATGCCAAGTCAATGAAGATGCCTCTCTAGCAAGTCTCTTCCAAGAGCCTTTGTGAAGATGTCTGCAGCATTCTCTGTAGTCAAATAGTACACCAAGTCGACCTCTCCATCCATGATGAGCTCGCGTACAAAGTGATATTGAATCTCAGTGTGTTTTGTGCGAGCATGGAACACCGGGTTCTTTGCAATCGCCATACAACTCTGATTGTCACATGATAACTGTGTAGGCTTGCTCTGCACTGCACCTATGTCCCCCAAAATCCTCCTCAACCACACTGCCTCACAAGAAGCAAAGCATGTAGATTTGTACTCAGCCTCGGTAGAAGAAAGAGCAACTATGGGTTCCTTCTTGCTAACCCATGACACAACTCCAGATCCAAGTGAGAAACAATAACCTGTCACTGATCTCCTACTGTCCACGTCTCCTGCCCAATCCGAGTCATAGAATCCGGTCAAGATGTTGCCCTTGGTATAGGTGATGCCATAATCAAGTGTGCCTTTGATGTATTTCAGCACCTACATCCCTGCCCTCCAATGGTTCTCCCGGGGCTTATTGTAAGACCTACTTAGTACACCAGTCACAAAACTGATGTCCGACCATGTGTTGCACAGGTAAATCAAGCTGCCCACAAGCCTTCTGTACTTCGTTTCGTCCACCAGTGGTGATGAATCCTCATTTGAGAGCTTTGCATCAACCTCCATATGGGTACCAACTGTCTTGCACTCAGCCATGCCAAAATGCCTTCAGTATCTCTCCAGCATACTTCAGCTGTGAAATGAAGATCTGTTTCGGCTCCTGCCAAACTTCAATCCCCAAACAGAAATGCATCAGTTTGAGGTCTGTCATTTCAAACTCTCTTCCTAGCAAATGTTTCGTTTGTGAGATCTTCTCTTCATGGTTCCCTGTTATGACAAGGTCGTCCACATAAAGGACCATGATCATACACCTACGTCCTTCTCTGAAGATATACAAATTTGCATCAGATGGGCTCCTCCTAAACCCGTTTTGCAAAAATTAGGCATCAATTCACTGGTGCCATGCTCGTGGGGCCTGTTTCAGCCCATAAAGTGCCTTCTTTAGTTTGCAGACTTTACCTTCTGAACCGGGGATCTCAAAACCTGGTGGTTGTTCCACGTATACCTCCTCCTTGAGATCTTCATTTAGAAAGGCAGTTTTCACATCCATCTAAAACACGGGCCAACTTCCCTGGGCTGTTAAAGCCAAAACACTGTGAGCTGTGGGAGCAAAAGTATCTTGATAATCAAAACCATGTACCTGTGCAAATCCTTTTGCAACAAGCCAAGCCTTGTACTTATCCAACGTGCCGTCGGAGTTGTACTTGGTCTTGTACACCCACTTGGTTCCGATTACCTTGCGTTTTGGTGGTCAATCCACAAGGTCCCAAGTGTTGTTCTTCATTATGGAGCCATACTCCGACTGCATAGCCTTTATCCACCTATCATCACCTTGTGCCTCTTTAAGACACTTGGGTTCATCAGCACGGATCACTTCTGTCATCAAAGCATAGTCGACCAAGTGTTCCTGCGCGCTTCTTTGCTCCTCTAATCTCTTGGACCGGCGGTGTTCGGATGGTTCCTCCTCAATGGCTAGAGGTTCTCTGCCATTTAAAAGCTACTTTACCCACTTGGAGAATGGCCATTTCCGTTGTGGTTCTCCAGGCTCTTCTTTATCTTCTTTATCTTGAATCCTCCCAAGCACTGTTGGGGGAGTTCAGTCTGCTATTGGTGGTGGTACTGGATGGATATCTTGGTCCTGGTTGTCTGGGAAGGAAGCATCCTCCTCCAATTGATGCGGCTGTTCTGAGAAGACCACATCGTGACTTACAATTACCTTCTTGGTAACAGGGTTATAGAGACGGTAACCCTTTGCCTCTTCACTGTAGCCAAAGAAAATACACTTCCGACTCTTTGGTTCCCACTTGGTCCTGTTAGGATTAGGGATATGCACAAAACACTCACATCCAAAAACTCTGAAATGTGCAACTGAAGGTTTCTTACCAGAAAAGGCTTGCAATGGAGTCATCCCCGTTCACAGCCTTCATGTAGCTACGATTTAGGATGTAAGCTGCCACGTTACATGCTTTAGCCCAGAAAGTCTTTGGCAAATCTTTCCCTTTCATCATACTCTGGCCCATTTCGCAGATGACGCGCATCTTGCATTCTGCTACTCCATTTTGCTGTGATGTATGTGGTGGGGGTTTCTGCCTCTTGATTTCGTGAATTTTGCAGTAACTTTCGAATTCAGTTGATGTGAACTCTCCACCTCTGTCTGATCTCAACTTCTTCACCTTCCTCCCCATTTCTTTCTTGACCATTACATGCCATTCCTTGAACCTACTAAAAGCCTCGTCTTTAGTCTTTAGGAAGTATATCCATATCCTTTTACTGTAGTCGTCGATCAACGTCATGAAGTAGTAGGAACCACCCAAAGCTTCCGTCTCCATCTTTCCGCAGAGGTCCGTGTAAACAAGCTCTAGAGGAGCCTTTGCCCTACTGGCCTCTTTAGGAAAGGGATGCCGATGCTGCTTGCCCATCATGCAAGCTTCACATACATCGGGCAGATCTAAAATTTCTGGTAGGTCTGCAATCATGCTAGTTTTATGCATTTCCTTCAAAAAACTAAGGTTTAGATGACCAAACCTCTCATGCCACAGCTTAGTGTTCTTCACATCCGCTCGAGCACTAAAAGCTAAGAGTTCGTAGAAGTTGTTGCGCCGTGTACCTTTACCAATGACCTTCCCTTGAAGATCCACAATTTGTGCACCAGTCTTATCGAATTGAACTTTGAGGTCCTGATCCATGATCGCAGAAATGGACAACAAGTTCCTCTTGATATCTGGCACATAAAGAACATCGGACAACTATTTTACAACTCCATCTGACTTGAGAGCAATCGTACCTTTTCCTTTTGCTGGACATTTTGCATCATTGCCAACTGCTACCAGGATGTCATTCCCTACCGGTTGTAGAGAGGTATACCTATCCTTCTGACTGGTCATGTGGTGCGATGCACCACTGTCAATGATCCACGGTTCATCTGTAGGTACATGAACTGCCTCCATGCAAGTCTCCTCAATTGTGACGAATAGCTCTATTGGTACTGCCTGCGTGCTGTTGCTGGACTCTTTCTTTACTCCGTTCTTCTCATTTGCAATTTTCTTATGGCACTCATTCTGCTTGTGCCCTGCCTTGTTGCAATAGAAGCACTTGATCTTCTTCTTTCTCTTTTTATCATTAGAAGAAGATGGGTTACCAGAGTCCTTACCCTTACCTTTCTTTGATCCGGTCCAGAAAGCCGAATCTTCTCCAGTCCTCATCTTTTGATGCATCTCCTCCTCAGAAGCATTGCGCTAAAATCCTCAAAGTTGAGGGGCGAATTTCTGTTCTGCGTATTCAGTGCTGTAACAAGACCGTCGTACTTTGGTGGGAGAATCTGTATGCACCTTCATGCTATGTTCTCACTGGTGATGGTGATGCTAATCACAGTCATCTGATCGCACAGATTCTTCACCTTGGTGATGAACTTCTCTGCCGCTTCAGATTCAGACAATTTCTCATTCACGAGTTGAGCCTCCAGATTTTGAATCTG
Organism: Dipteris shenzhenensis; assembly: GCF_047967505.1. NCBI lineage: Eukaryota > Viridiplantae > Streptophyta > Polypodiopsida > Gleicheniales > Dipteridaceae > Dipteris > Dipteris shenzhenensis. The sequence continues at coordinate 33,162,500 of NC_141600.1, read as the reverse complement.
CATTTGATTTGTGGTCTCGCACTGATTTTTCAAGACCGTCGATGCCTCCTCCGCTGTGGTGACATGCTGAGTTAACGCCATGACCGAATCACTTACACTGGAGACAATAGAACACAGCGCATCTGCATTTCTAATTGTCCACGTGAGAATCTCATCCGCAATTAGTGCTATTTGTTGTCTTGCATTGGCTGGATTCGGTCTAGCAACCGGCCTCACGTCCACCCTAGTAGTAGTATCCCAAAGCTCGTATGTGCTTAGGATTGTCTTCATCTTGAACTTCCAGAGTGGATAGCTAGAGCTGTCCAACTTTTTGCTTTCGTCGAATGGTGGGATTCGCAGTCATGCGGGCTGGGCCATCTCCCACAATCTGCTCGCAAATAGAAACACACTACCAAATCTTCTTGCTAGAGTCCAGGCTTTGATACCATGTAAGAAAATAATACAACCTCTGTGCTCAACACATAACAGGATCTCATACACAAGAGAGAAAACAAGATAGTATGGAGAATCAAAATTTTGATTACTATAGAACTGATACAATAGATGGCGCTGCCTCCCAACCGTGCACTCCTGTGAAAGAAGCTTCGATGGCAAGCTGGAAACAGTAGAACACAGAGGCTGGATGCTAAGGAATCTCAGGGTTGCTATAGCCAATGATGAAATGGGCTTCACAGGCTTGCTCTTATATAGCCACCAGTCGTAGTCGGTTAGGCCCAATATGTCGACCCAGTGTGCCCAAAACGGTCGACTGGGGGTCGGTCTCAAAATAGGCCACCAACCACACGATAGAATCAGTGCGCAAAATAGAGTAACTGACCTACAGATTCTGTTCGGCCCACAGCCATTCGGGATCATCTGGGACTCCAAATGGGCCCCATAACTCGAGAGTGGGCTGGGCCCCATAACTCGAGAGTGGGCTGCCTCGGGAAAAGCTCTGTCTACCCTCAATGCAGTCAGTCATGGGATGCCTTCCCGCACTTGCATGTAGCTTAGTTGGTGGTGTGCCAACTCTATCTGAAGCCGTCTAGCCATCAAGCCACACATGGCCCCCATCTGGTGTCCAAACCAGGACCTATCAGATAACTGAGCTACTCAAATGCCTTCTCCTCATATGGGGGGCTTACAAGTAGAGCTAGCTAGTTCTCACGTAGTTACACAAGAGTGGAGCAATGATATCTAACAATTATTGCCTTTTGAGTCTACCATTCCATGCAGTTGTCTTTATACTTACCCAATGCTCGGGGGAGTCACTCATTTTATGTAACCCTATCACGTGATTTCAACAGAAGGATATTTTTAATTTCTAAAATTTATAGAATTGAACTTACATAAGGGATTATTTTAAATCATTTTAGAAAAGAATTACGGATTTGTATAGAAAAAGGGTACATTTTATTAATGGAAAATCTACAGATAAGGGATTTTACAAATAAGCCTTGAACGCACGTGATATAGAGAGTTTATACATAGTGACCCCCCCGAGACCCAATGTGGAGGTGTATGCAAGCTTTAGACTATTGAATTGTTGAGCTGCTTTTGGATGCCCTAGAAATTGATCATTAAGCATGCAGATGGGAGTATCTCTTGCTCTTGAACATCCAGTTCTGCTTTGGTGTGCACAAGTATCTCACTTGATGCCATGCATTCCTTCTCTACTGCTTGAATTTGATGTTTACCTTCTTTAAGGTTGTTCTGCAACTCATTGTTTGTGTCTAATGTGGCATGGAGCTGATCCATTTAAGTGCATCAATTCCTTCTTGATATCATCACAAGTGGCTTGCATATGGGAGAAGTATAACTCGAAATTTTCCTTTTGGTTCAAGGCATCAAATAGTTGAAGGTGTTTTTCTTGGAGAGAAACTGTGGCTTGTAGGGCATCCTTTCTACTTTCTGCTAGAGCATTGTGTGCAAGGAGCTGTTGCTAAATTTATTCTGCCATGCTTTCCTTGAGCTTCATAATATCATTCTCGACTCTTTGCAACTTGGATTGGAGTGATGGGAGCATCTATCTTTCCATTTCTCTTTCCTGCTCATCTGATGCCATGGTAGCAAATAATTGAGACCATTGTTGTAACTATTGGCTGTGATGTTGTATGATCTGGAATGTGCTATGGCCTTGCTTGTATTGGACATACAGTTGACTCCCATGCGCCCATGTGGAATTTTGATCTATTTCTTGAACAACAGTCTATTGTATGGTGCCACTAGAGACTCTAGAGGGTTGTGACTCTAAAGTCGTGGAGTCATCACAATGTTGGTGACTTGTGATTCTTGGAGAGACATGCTATTTGGCTCATCATTATGTGGCATGGTATCCTCTTGGATTTCCTGTTGGTAAACTGAAAAGAAAGCACGGAGTGAACACAAACTCGGAAATCTTGCTTTTTGGAATGAAGAAGGGTGAGGTCCTTATGTAGGCACCTCTTACATGATCACTGACATCACTGATGACTTCAGAGCTCCACAATCATCTCCTCAATTTGCTCCTAGATTCTCTCAATCATCCTATGTGGCTTCTACCACCACCTAACTGTGCTTATGGGCACCTAACTGTGCCTCTAGCACACACACATAGAAACCAAGGTGTGCCTGAGGCATACACCTTGAGATATCCCAACAAACCCCCCCTCAAGGGAATGCTTCAGGCTATGTCAAGGATACATCTAGCACAAGGTGTCACATGCCATCTCATGGTGGTCATGGATCTATCAATGGCTAGGATCTCAAGCTAGCAAGGGTTCCCATGGGTGTAAGGTAAACAAAAGGGATACAAAAGATCTTCCAATAGTTATCTCCCCTGCATGTACATGCACACAATGTCTGCAGGAGGTACCATGGAGTAAAACACATACACATGGCCTACATCATATGGTGACCAGAGGTGTTTACAAAACACACAAAACACAATAGTTTATTTCATTCATTTTGGAGGACTATCCAGGCTGAGTACCTTGACTCAACAAAAGAGAGATCTGGGGCATACATGGAGATGATTCAAAAAGCATAATTTTCAAAGGATGTCTCATCTTGTGGAGGCACATCAACTGAAAGTAGATTGGCATTTTCTATCTTTGAAGTTGCTTCCTTTTTGGCAACCATTATCTTGGCAATCTGCAGCAAGGAAGCCATGTTGGCATTCTCTTCCATTGTAGCATAACAAGACATTGCTTTATGATTTGGCTTTCCACATATTTTGCATAAGCAGGCCATGAGAGGGTCTAACCCAAGAATTGGGCAGTGTCTTCTCTCCTACAAGGCTAGAACAACAACTGAAAAGCTTCAAAATATAAGCATTTAATTTTTCTTACTCTCTAGAGCAAAGAAAAAGGGGCTTTTTGAAGCAAAAGAAAGCTCTTATACACAAAAGATCTATTGAGGAGGAGAGGCGCAATTCCACATCAGGTCGCCATAGCTCGCTTCTTCAAAGTCAACTGGTTTTTCTATGTTTTCTCCTTGAATATGCAACCATTGCTACTCAGATTTCAGAAGAAGATAGCCCAACGATGGAGAAGCTTTGCCTGAAAGGAATTAGAGAAAGATGAAGCAGTCTCGGAGAAATCGTAGGAAAGAGATTCGACAATCTGCGCGAAATGGCGACCAGCAGAGATGAAGATGCTTCAATTCCTTGCAGCCAAAGGTTTGCCCCTTTGAGAGGTATATCCAGCAGGAAGGGCTTGGAGAAAGGCAGAGAACTGAGGGAGAATAGGCTTTAGCAAGATTTGGGAAGAAAGAGGAGAAATGGTGAAGATGAAGAAGAAGAAGATGATGATGATGTGGTAGAAATGGACTCAAGGGGGATCAAAGGGCTCTAATACCATGTTGGTAAACTGAAAAGAAAGCACGGAGTGAACACAAACTTAGAAATCTTGCTTTTTGGAATGAAGAAGGGTGAGGTCCTTATGTAGGCACCTCTTACATGATCACTGACATCACTGATGTTCAGAGCTCCACAATCATCTCCTCAATTTGCTCCTAGATTCTCTCAATCATCCTATGTGGCTTCTACCACCACCTAATTGTGCTTATGGGCATCTAACTGTGCCTCTAGCACACACACATAGAAACCAAGGTGTGCCTGAGGCATACACCTTGAGATATCCCAACATTTCCACACTCTCAAGTCCTTTTGTTGCAGGAGCAAGACTGAACTGAGTTACGGTACTTGGCAAAGTTTCACATTGTCATTCTCTAGAGTCTGATAATATCAATGTTTCAAAGTCCTCTATATCTTGTGTTGAGAGGGGAAGGAGAGGGGTGTAGAGTCATCCTATTGCTCTATTGCAAAACCAATTATTATGGCCAATAGATGGGCAATGTAGCTTTTGCCATTATGTGTAGTGGATACATAATTGGTCAGTAGCAAGGATATGTGTTGAGCCCAGTCTTGTAGTTTTGCTCTACCAAGGAGTGTAAGATTTTTTACTGACTTATGGTTTTTTCTCACTCTTGTATGATTGAAAATGTCAGCCAAAAACTTTGCTACCTCTTTGCATATGGGATCCAGAATCATATCATGGTGTACTTCCCCGCTTTGTGACTTTGTGTTAGGTGGGAATAAATCTTGCATTTCAGAGAATCTTGCATCCAAATGTTTCTTTGGATATTCTTCTTGTGCATCTAGAAATGAGAAATCCTCCTGCATAGTGGATCTACTGAGGTATATCTGTAAGGTATTTTCTTTATATGTTACTGTGCCATACTTATCTTTCTCCAACTCTCTGCTTTTATATGATGTTATGAATTGACAAATGTATTCTATCATAGTAGGTGTTGGTGAGAAGGATTTTAGCTTCTCAAAAAGACTACCTAGTCCCTTGACTAAAAGAACTTGTAAGCATTGGGTAACATGGTGAACGTTGAGACTCGTGGCCATACATCTGTTGCTAGTTCTTTGTTGGTCTGGTCCTCAAGGTGTTCTGTAGCTGCATCCTGCATAGTCAATTACTTAGGCTCAATTTCTCCTACCTCTAGTATCCCTTGGTTCTGTGGCATTTATTCTTGGCATGTTGCATTTATTTGCTCATCAGTACCACTGTCCAGAACCACTAGCCATGGTCGTTTTGGTGCTGACCTCTAACAAATTTTTTGCTATATCACATGCATCTTTATGTCCTCCATCAACGAATTGTGCTCATCTTGACTTTTTGTGGCTGCCAATTGAGCCTTGATCTGACCGCACAAGCTACATTTAGAGAATTCACTCGTCTTATCAAGGGCTACATTTCTTAAGTCTCATTTTCAAATCCTACCAAATGTGGATGTGGATAGGCTTTGATAACCACGTTGATTAAGTGAAGTGTTGACCTCACATAGGACGTCTATCTTCTTATACACTTTAGGTATCACTTGCTATGTCTCTCTAGAACCATCCTGTATGGTTCTACTCTCCCCCCCCCCCCATATTTAATTGAAGCCTCCCTCCCCCCTTTATCCCTAAATATTTATACCACTCCCCCCTCCCCCCTTTATTTAATTTAAGCCCTCTCCCCTCCCTCCTTTATCCCTAACAAATGTCTTGCCATCATATACCACTCCCCCCTTCTAATTTAATTAAAGCCCCCCTTTATCCCTAAATATTTTATTTACTTGAAGCCCTCCCCAAACCCTCATTATCCCTAAATATTCTGCCATCATATACCACTCCTCCCTCCCGCCAATAACTAATTAATACAAATAGAGACTTTATCTATGATTGGACACCTATAACACCTATTTCATTAATTTTGGACTTTTTTTGTTGTTTTTGGATGAAGCCCAAAAATCCTTCCCAAATGAAAAGTTTACTTTGTGAAAATATCCTTACCAAATCAAAATTTTACTTTCTGAAAATATTCTTCCCAAATCAAAAGTTCACTTTGTGGCACTATCATATTCACATAAAAATATTGTTTTTTCAATCTATACTTTTGCACCAACATGCAAGAATTTGAAATAATCCTATATTAGAAATTCTAGCTATACCTAAGTTATTTGTTAATTTAATTATTTTTAATATTTTTCCTTAACGTGATAAATTTATAAATCCATGAAAGGAGACTTAAATATTTCATGAAAATAACATTGTCACTCGCAATATGCACAAAATTTTTAAAACTTTTAATAAATAGAAAAAAGACATGATGCCATAAGACCCAAGTTTTGTATTGAACCAAAGAATTATAATAGCAATTATAGCTATCATTATATGATTACATTGAGAGACGTTGACGAATTGAGGCTCTTTAAGAGCAACGATTTAAATTGAAAACATATGTTCAATCTATATCATTTTGGATATAAAGACGTGCCATCTGCATAATTTGACTCCCCATTGTCTTATTGCTTCAATGTCATGATAGTCCCTTGCCAGGTGCCATCTGCATTAACTCCCACTTGTCTTGCCAAGCCTTGCCCCTTGGGTGCATTGACTCCCCATTGTCTTATTGCTCAATGTGATTGTCCCTTGCCAGGTGCCATCTGCATTAACTCCCTATTGTCTTGCCAAGCCTTGACCCTTGGGTGACATCCAGTGCATATTTTGACTCTCATTTGACATAGGAGGTTATGAATCTAATTATAATTGTCTTGAATTGGCTTCTTGCCTAGTACCCAAATAAAATCCTTCAATGGACTTCAATACAAAGCTTTAATCATGGACATTCTTCATTTGCGCTGTCTCCTTCTACTTCCTCCATGGCGAGCATCCTTAAAAATTCATGTATATGCAAAATACTTTGCTGTGGTATTTTTATTTTTCCTTCTACCTCATATCCCATGCGCTTCTTTGATTTCTTTGCCCTTGAATGCCAAGACACTATGATTGTCTCCGTCGAAACTTGAGAGACTGCTTCATCATTTGGGACCCACTCCTTCATTATACAATTAGTATACAATGTGTTGTTATCCATATTCTCCTGCCTGCCCTTTGGCTCATACCATACCGCTATAAATGTTGTAGCTCTCCCTTGGTCATCTCTTTGCACATCAACTACTTTTGCAACCCAAAACTTCACATTCTCATATTCATCATCCGATGTCCGAACCACAACAAAAAAACTCTCTCTTCTTCAATCCACAATATGGACATGGGAGTAATGATACAAATTCATTTTCAAAGACTGGAGCTGGGTGCAAATCGTTATGAACATTTGGCCAAAACATATTGCATTCTTCCTTGACATCCTTTGAGCCTCGCATTCTCTCAAGGTCCTTTATTAAATTTTGTGTCTTGTTAATTACAGTGGTAGTGTGTTCTCTCCAAGTAGGCTTCAAATCAGGATATCTCCGGAGCATTTCCTCTTTGTATCTAATAAATGCTTTTAATCCTTCTATTTCACAGTTAGACCTCTCATTGAATTCTTGTATAGGAGCCCATGTTGGATACCTTTCCTTGCTGGGAATTGAAGTTAAGAGACTGTAAGGTTCTTCAAGTTCCCATTTTGTATCATGAGAATACTGTTGCCATTGCATTACGGGTTTTTCATCTTTTAAAAAAAAACGAAAGTAGTGTGGATTGGTATGACCTGTCAATGCATCACCACCCATTTGTATGAAAGGTAGAATAGAGCTCTTCCAATCATACATTCTTTCGAGCCTCTCACATACTGTACTTTCCTTACAACCACCAACTTGCCTGCCACATCTTCTTACCAAGTCATCTATTGTCTCCACATCCTTGCATTTAAGCTCCCTTGGACTGTGCTAAAAACTTGATCGATATCCTCATGTGTATGCCCAACATACAAAAATCCACATTCGACCTTATTGAAGATTCGATGAGCAACTAGCATGGAGCAGAATGCAAACATGAGTACATTCTTATTTTCTCGCCAGCAATTATTAGCTTGTATTCTCAAAGTCGGTGGTAGGCGACCTTTTTCTACATGTACATTGCGAATTGCCTTCATAATAGATGTTACAACTTGATTGCTTTCATGTAGATGCAAGGAATCAATCCATATATCTACAAAGAACTTAATTCCATGCACTAACACTCCACATAGATGTGTCTTTAGAAAGTGCTTTCCTTGTAATTTAGGTGGAGTGGCAACAAAACGAGGCAATGTTGTTGTATTCTGATCCATGCCATCTACAATAAGGCACATGTAGTCATAGGGATGCGAAATAGTTTGCTCCTTCCACAATGCATATTTTTGTCTAGAATGTCGAATAAGGTCATGATGAGATTTTCGGTTTTTTTTGTATAATTCGCTTTGATTTGGACATGTTGCACTCTCAATCGCTCGCTTTAAATCATCACAGACATTGCACTTTGACATTTTTTGCCTCCTTAGGATTTTAACATATCCAAAGTTCTTCTTCCAAAGAGTATACAAAGTATGAGAAGAAGCTACAGCATCCCCTCTTTGCCTTTGCTTTTCTGCAATAGAGTCAAATACTTCGAGCTTTGTCAAGCCCATTGGAAGGTGCATTTCAGTGATCGCGTCACCGTTAGGGAGTTTGGTAGATATATGGGGTTGAGGTAAAGCATTTTCATGTATGAAGTCTTGCAAAATTGCTGCTGCCCTGACAGTTGAGATTCTTGATTTGGACCTTCCTCTATTACCGCGAATGCTAAATTTGTTGCCGCCCTTTGCCTTGGTGGCTAAATCCCAATATGTACCATGGGATAATCCAGTAATATTGCGATATGCCTTATTGCAAATCTTTTTTCCATTTACGAGAGTTTTTACCTTTTGTCTTGAACTTAGCCTTTTATTGCCATTCTGAAGAAAGCAAGAGAGACTTGTGAGAAGGTATTCATTTCTTTCGCTTCCTCTTCTTTGCCACATGTGTCCTCTACATTCCCTGATGTCTGCAAGATCAATGAAGTGCATACATCTTCGCTTGCAACATAGATATCCCAATGCATTTAACATGTTCTCCTCCTTCATTACTCTCTTCCTCTTTGGTTGCTTTTGTGGATCTGCCTGGATTCGCTTTCTCTTCATACATATGTATGACCGCTTTCGTTCCTCGTGCACGTTGTTATCTATATTTATGCACTTCTTCTCCTCACATTTGTTTGTAACCAAGCATCCATGATTGGTCATTGCATCCTTGGCCATATCACAATCAAAGTTAAATATTGAATAATCCTCTATTGATCTCATTCTCGTTTTTAACATACTCTTAGGACCATTCAATGAATTCAATATTCTATGAGAGTATTGAGAACCTTGAAACTCTTCCACTCCTGAGAGAACATCACTCATTGGGACATCTTGCATGGCTTTCACAAATCCACAAGCTTGATTGACACCAGGTTTGTTAATATGCATGAACTCATCCACATTTGACAAGACATCACTGTTGAAACCTTTGCCCTTCTCACTGTGCAAGAATTCATACACCCCAGATAAGGCTTCGCTTCTAAAATCATTTTGTTTCTCGGAACCAATGAACTCATCCACTCCAGATAAGATGTCACTTCTATAATTGAGTACATTGAAATCATCCACATTTGAAGTGATAGAGCCTGGCACATGGGCATGCTTTTTAGGTCCTTTGATATTGTAGTACACCTTGTCTTTATCATTGAAAACCACGTGCCTCTTTCTCATGTTTAAAATTGCATGCTCCATCTCATATTCTTGCCTACCTCATAGTAGGGATCACATAAGGATGTTATGTTATCAACCATACCACCATCAGTGACTTTTAGAATCCTCATCTGTGCAAATGACCATTGCTCCACTTGTTCAAATCCCAATACTTCACCTTCTGCTACAGTCTTATTTGCAAATGATCTCATTTGTAAAATGTCCCCTATAGTAAAATCCAAGGTGGTGCACTTTGTATTCTTGATAATGTCTGTTGCATAAGTCTCATCTTTGTCCCATGCTATAAATGATTTGTTGGATGTATTGTAGGGCAAAACATCTCCAAGTGTTTCCATATCTCCACATTTATACTTTAGCTCAACATGTGCGCTAAGAATCTTTGATACAGTAATTGCCACCTTATCTTCGCCAAGTCTTCAAAAGTGGCAAACTGAATTGGGATCACTATCATGGATTGTAGCAAATGCAACTACTTCTCTTTTGCTACATAAAATCACATCCATCCCTGGAACAAAATCTATAGCCATCTCCTTTGTGAGAGTCCTTTGCAAGCAAGCTGCAGTAGCAACAATTACATAAATATTAGTCTCTTTTTAATAATCTACTCATTTATTATAATTTTTAATTAGTACTTAATTTATTGGTGGGAGAAGTTATCCGCTCATCAGATGGACATGCCAAGTTATCCTTTGCATGGTCGATCGAGCATTAAATACTATTTTTGCTCTAGTGTCATGCACATCCGTAAAAAAACACGATGCTAGGTATCTTATCTGATCAAGTACAGGTTGGGCACGCCACTTCACATGTAAGTCAATTCCACCTAGTTGAAGGTGCTTTGCATGGTCGATCGAGCATTAAATACCATCTTTGCCTTAGTGTCATGCACATCGGTAAAAAAACACGCTGCTAGGTGTGTTATCCGATCAAGTACTTATGCGATGGGAATGCCACTTTGCATGTAAGTCAATTCCACCTATTTGAAGGTGTGTGCAAAGTATTGTGCCCATCGGATATGATTTTCATTGTCGATCAAGCATAAAACACCGTTTTTGCCTTAGTGTCATGCACAATTATAAAAGAACACGGTCCTAGGTGTGTTATTCAAACAAGTACTTATTGGATGGGGCCTCCACTTTGCAGGCAAGTCCGTTTCAACTAGGTTGAGATGCGTGCAAAGTATTGTCACCATCAAATATGCTTTGCATGGTCGATCACGCATTATACAATGTTTTTCCCGTAGTGAATTGCACATCCGCAAAAAAACATGCCCTTAGGTATGTTATCTGACCAAGTACTTATCGGATGGGTGTGCCTCTTTGAGAACATTTAAATAACACCTAGGTTAAGGCGTAGGAAAAGTATTGTGCCCATCGGATATGCTTTGCATGCTCGATAAAGCATTAAATGCCATTTTTGCCTTAGTGTCATGCACATCCGGAAAAAAACACGCTGCTAGGTGTGTTATCCGATTAAGTACCTATGCGATGGGAATGCCACTTTGCATGTAAGTTAATTCCACCTAGTTGAAGGTGTGTGCAAAGTATTGTGCCCATCAGATATGCTTTGCATTGTCGATCAGGCATAAAACACCGTTTTTGCCTTATTGTCATGGACAACCATGAAAAAACACGGTCCTAGGTGTGTTAATCAAACAAGTACTTATCGGATGGGGGCTCCACTTTGCACGCAAGTCCGTTTCAACTAGGTTGAGATGTGTGCAAAGTATTGTCACCATCGGATATGCTCTGCATGGTCGATTATGCATTATACAACGTTTTTCCTGTAGTGATATGCACATCCGCAAAAAAACACGCCCTTAGGTATGTTATCTGACCAAGTACTTATCGAATGGGTGTGCTTCTTTGAGAACATTTCAATACCACGTAGGTTAAGGTGTAGGAAAAGAATTGTGCCCATTGGATATGCTTTGCATGGTCGATCGAGCATTAAATACCATTTTTGCCTTAGTGTCATGCACATCCATTAAAAAACACACTACTAGGTGTGTTATCCGATCAAGTACTTATGCGATGGGAATGCCACTTTGCATGTAATTCAATTTCACCTAGTTGAAGGTGTGTGCAAAGTATTATGCCCATCGGATATGCTTTGCATTGTGGATCATGCATAAAACACCGTTTTTAACTTAGTGTAATGCACAACCATAAAAAAGCACGGTCCTAGGTGTGTTATTCAAACAAGTACTTATCAGATGGGGGCTCCAATTTGCACGCAAGTATATTTCAACCAGGTTGAGGTGCGTGCAAAGTATTGTGACCATCAGATATGCTTTGCATGGCCGATCATGCATTATACACCGTTTCTCCCCTAGTGATATACACATCCGCAAAAAAACACGCTCTTAGGTGTGTTATCTGACCAAGTACTTATCGGATGGGTGTGCCTCTTTCAGAACACTTCAATACCACCTAGGTTGAGGCATAGGAAAATTTTTGTGCCCATTGGATATCCTTTGCATAGTCGATCGAGCATTAAATACCATTTTTGCCTTAGTGTCATGCACATCCGTAAAAAAACACGCTGCTAGGTATGTTATCCGATCAAGCACTTATGGGATCGGCATGACACTTTGCATGTAAGTCAATTCCACCTATTTGAAGGTGTGTGCAAAGTATTGTGCCCATCGGATATGCTTTGCATTGTCGATCAAGCATAAAACACCGTTTTTGCCTTAGTGTCATGCACAACTGTAAAAAAACATGGTCCTAGGTGTGTTATTCAAACAAGTAGTTATCAGATGGGGGCTCCACTTTGCATGCAAGTCTGTTTCAACTAGGTTGACATGCGTGCAAAGTATTGTCACCATCGGATATGCTTTGCATGCTCGATCACGCATTATACAACGTTTTTCCAGTAGTGATATGCACATCCCGAAAAAAACACGCCTTTACGTATGTTATCTGACCAAGTATTTATCGGATGGGTGTGCCTCTTTTGGAACATTTCAATTCCAACTAGGTTAAGGTGTAGGAGAAGTATTGTGCCCATCGGATATGCTTTTCATGGTCGATCGAGCATTAAATACCATTTTTGCCTTAGTGTCATGCACATCTGTAAAAAAACACGCTGCTAGGTGTGTTATCCGATCAAGTACCTATGCGATGGGAATGCCACTTTGCATGTAAGGCAATTCCACCTAGTTGAAGGTGTGTGCAAAGTATTGTGCCCATCAGATATGCTTGCATTGTCGATCAAGCATAAAACACCATTTTTGCCTTTGTGTCATGCACAACCATATAAAAACACGGTCCTAGGTGTGTTATTCAAACAAGTACTTATCAGATGGAGGGTCCACCTTGCACGCAAGTCCGTTTCAACTAGGTTGAGTTGCGTACAAAGTATTTTCACCATCAGATATGCTTTGCATGGCCGATCATGCATTATACACCGTTTTTCCCCTAGTGATATGCACATCCGCAAAAAAACACGCCCTTAGAGGTGTTATCTGACCAAGTACTTATCGGATGGGTGTGCCTCTTTGAGAACATTTCAATACCACCTAGGTTGAGGCATAGGAAAAGTGTTGTGCCCATCGGATATCCTTTGCATGGTCGATCGAGCATTAAATACTATTTTTGCTCTAGTGTCATGCACATCCATAAAAAAACATGCTGCTAGGTATGTTATCCGATCAAGCACTTATGGGATGGGCATGCCACTTTGCATGTAAGTCAATTCTACCTAGTTGAAGATGTGTGCAAAGTATTGTGCCCATCGGATATGCTTTGCATTATCGATCAAGCATAAAACACCGTTTTTGCCTTAGTGTCATGCACAACCATGAAAAAACACGATCCTAGGTGTGTTAATCAAACAAGTACTTATCGAATGGGGGCTCCAATTTGCACACAAGTCCATCTCAACTACATTTATATGCGTGCAAAGTATTTTCACCATCGAATATGCTCTGCATGGTCGATTACGCATTATTCAACATTTTTCCGGTAGTGATATGCACATCGGTAAAAAAACACGCCCTTAGGTATGTTATCTCACCAAGTACTTATCGGATTGGTGTGCCTCTTTGAGAACATTTCAATACAACCTAGGTTAAGGCGTAAGAAAAGTATTGTGCCCATTGGATATGCTTTGCATGGTCGATCGAGCATTAAATACCATTTTGGCCTTAGTGTCATGCACATCCGTAAAAAAACACGCTGCTAGGTGTGTTATCCAATCAAGTACTTATGCGATGGAATGCCACTTTGATGTAAGTCAATTCCAGCTAGTTGAAGGTGTGTGCAAAGTATTGTGTCCATCAAATATGCTTTGCATTGTGGATCAAGCATAAAACACCGTTTTTACCTTAGTGTCATGCACAACATATAAAAACACAGCCCTAGGTGTGTCATTGAAACAAGTACTTATCGGATGGGGGCTTTACTTTGCACACAAGTCCATTTGAACTACGTTGAGGTGCGTGCAAAGTATTGTCACCATCGAATATGCTTTGCATGGTCGATCACGCATTATACGCCGTTTTTTCCTTAGTGATATGCACATCCGCAAAAAAACATGCCCTTAGGTGTGTTATCTGACCAGGTACTTATCGAATGGGTGTGCCTCTTTGAGAAAATTTCAATATCATCTAGGTTGACGCATAGGAAAAGTGTTGTGCCCATCGGATATCCTTTGCATGGTCGATTGAGCATTAGATACTATTTTTGCTCTAGTGTCATGCACATCCGGAAAAAAACACGCTACTAGGTATCTTATCCGATCAAGCACTTATGGGATGGATGTGCCACTTTGCATGTAAGTCAATTCCACCTAGTTGAAGGTGTGTGCAAAGTATTATGCCCATCCGATATGCTTTGCATTGTCGATCAAGCATAAAACACCATTTTTGCCTTAGTGTCATGCACAACCATGAAAAACACGGTCCTAGGTGTGTTAATCAAACAAGTACTTATCGGATGGGGGCTCCAGTTTGCACCCAAGTCCGTTTCAACTAGGTTGAGATGCATCCAAAGTATTGTCACAATCGGATATGCTCTGCATGGTCGATTACACATTATTCAACATTTTTCCGGTAGTGATATGCACATCAGCAAAAAAACACGCCCTTAGGTATGTTATCTGATCAAGTACTTATCGGATGGGTGTGCCTCTTTGAGAACATTTCAATACCACCTAGGTTAAGGGGTTGGAAAAATATTGTGCCCATTGGATATGCTTTGCATGGTCGATCGAGCATTAAATACCATTTTTGCCTTAGTGTCATGCACATCCGTAAAAAAACACGTTGCTAGGTGTGTTATCCGATCAAGTACTTATGTGATGGGAATGCCACTTTGCATGTAATTCAATTCCAGCTAGTTGAAGGTGTGTGCAAAGTATTGTGCCCATTGGATATGCTTGGCATTGTGGATCAAGCATAAAACACCGTTTTTGCTTTAGTGTAATGCACAACCATAAAAAAATACGGTCCTTGGTGTGTTATTCAAACAAGTAGTTATCAGATGGGGGCTCCACTTTGCACGCAAGTATCTTTCAATTAGGTTGAGGTGCGTGCAAAGTATTGTGACCATCAGATGTGCACATCCGCAAAAAAACACGCCCTTAGGTGTGTTATCTGACCAAGTACTTATCGGATGGGTGTGCCTCTTTGAGAACATTTTAATACCACCTAGGTTGAGGGGTAGGAAAAGTGTTGTGTCCATCAGATATCCTTTGCATGGTCGATCGAGCATTAAATACTATTTTTGCTCTAGTGTCATGCACATCCGTAAAAAAACACGCTGCTAGGTATGTTATCCGATCAAGCACTTATGGGATGGGCGTGCCACTTTGCATGTAAGTCATTTCCACCTAGTTGAAGGTTTGTGCAAAGCATTGTGCCCATCGGATATGCTTTGCATTGTCGATAAAGAATAAAACACCGTTTTTGCCTTAGTGTCATGCACAACCATGAAAGAACACGGTCCTAGGTGTGTTAATCAAACAAGTACTTATCGGATGGGGGCTCCAGTTTTCACACAAGTCCGTTTCAACTAGGTTGAGATGCGTACAAAGTATTGTCACCATCGGATATGCTCTGCATGGTCGATTACGCATTATACAACGTTTTTCTGGTAGTGATATGCACATCCGCAAAAAAACAAGCCCTTAGGTATGTTATCTGACCAAGTACTTATTGGATGGGTGTGCCTCTTTGATAACATTTCAATACCACCTAGGTGAAGGCATAAAAAAAGTATTGTGCCCATCGGATATACTTTGCATGGTCGATCGAGCATTAAATACCATTTTTGCCTTAGTGTCATGCACATCTGTAAAAAAACACGCTGCTAGGTGTGTTATCCGATCAAGTACTTATGCGATGGGAATGCCACTTTGCATGTAAGTCAATTCCACCTAGTTGAAGGTGTTTGCAAAGTATTGTGCCCATCAGATACGTGTGTTATACAACATTTTTCCGGTAGTGATATGCACATCAGCAAAAAAACACACCCTTAGGAATGTTATCTGACCAAGTACTTATCGGATCGGTGTGCCTCTTTGAGAACATTTCAATATCACCTAGGTTAAGGTGTAGGAAAAGTATTGTGCCCATTTGATATGCTTTGCATGGTCGATCGAGCATTAAATACCATTTTTGCCTTAGTGTCATGCACATCCGTAAAAAAACACGCTGCTAGGTGTGTTATCCGATCAAGTACTTATGCCATAGGAATGCCACTTTGCATGTAATTCAATTCCACCTAGTTGAAGGTGTGTGCAAAGTATTGTGCCCATCGGATATTCTTTGCATTGTGGCTCAAGCATAAAACACCGTTTTTGCCTTAGTGTAATGCACAACCATAAAAAAACATGGTCCTAGGTGTGTTATTCAAACAAGTACTTATCAAATGGGGGCTCCACTTTGCACGCAAGTCTGTCATGGTCGATCGAGCATTAAATACTATTTTTGCTCTAGTGTCATGCACATCCGTAAAAAAACACGCTGCTAGGCATGTTATCCGATCAAGCACTTAGTTGAAGGTGTGTGCAAAGTATTGTGCCCATCGAATATGCTTTGCATTGTCGATCAAGCATAAAACACCGTTTTTGCCTTAGTGTCATGCACAACCATGAAAAAACACGGTCCTAGGTGTGTTAATCAAACAAGTACTTATCGGATGGGGGCTCCAGTTTGCACGCAAGTCCGTTTCAACTAGGTTGAGATGCGTGCAAATTATTGTCACCATCGGATATGCTTTTCATGGTCGATTACGCATTATACAACGTTTTCCCGGTAGTGATATGCATATCGGCCAAAAAACATGCCCTTAGGTATGTTATTTGACCAAGTACTTATCGGATGGGTGTGCCTCTTTGAGAACATTTCAATACCACCTAGGTTAAGGCATAGGAAAAGTATTGTGCCCATCGGATATGCTTTGCATTGTCGATCGAGCATTAAATACCATTTTTGCCTTAGTGTCATGCACATCCATTAAAAAAACACACTGCTAGGTGTGTTATCCGATCAAGTACTTATGCGATGGGAATGCCACTTTGCATGTAATTCAATTCCACATAGTTGAAGGTGTGTGCAGATTATTGTGCCCATCGGATATGCTTTGCATTGTGGATCAAGCATAAAACACCGTTTTTGCCTTAGTGTAATGCACAACCATAAAAAAACACAGTCCTAGGTATGTTATTCAAACAAGTACTTATCAGATGGTGGCTCCACTTTGCACCCAAGTATCTTTCAGCTAGGTTGAGGTGTGTGCAAAGTATTGTGACCATCGGATATGATTTGCATGGCCGATCACGCATTATACATCGTTTTTCCCCTAGTGATATGCACATCCGCAAAAAAACACACCCTTAGGTGTGTTATCTGACCAAGTACTTATTGGATGGGTCTGCCTCTTTGAGAACATTTAAATACCACCTAGTTTGAGGCATAGGAAAATTATTGTGCCCATCGGATATCCTTTGCATGGTCGATCGAGCATTAAATACTATTTCTGCTCTAGTGTCATGCACATCCGTAAAAAAACACGCTGCTAGGTATGTTATCCGATCAAGCACTTATGGGATGGGCGTGCCACTTTGCATGTAAGTCAATTCCACCTAGTTAAAGGTGTGTGAAAAGTACTGTGCCCATCGGATATGCTTTGCATTGTCGATCAAGCATAAAACACCATTTTTGCCTTAGTGTCATGCACAACTATGAAAAAACACGGTCCTAGGTGTGTTAATCAAACAAGTACTTATTGGATGGGGGCTCCAATTTGCACGCAAGTCCGTTTCAACTAGGTTGAGATGCGTGCAAAGTATTGTCACCATCGGATATGCTTTTCATGGTCGATTACGCATTATACAACGTTTTTCCGGTAGTGATATGCACATCGGCAAAAAAACACGCCCTTAGGTATGTTATTTGACCAAGTACTTATCAGATGGGTGTGCCTCTTTGAGAACATTTCAATACCACCTAGGTTGAGGCATAGGAAAAGTGTTGTGCCCATCAGATATCCTTTGCATGGTCGATCGAGCATTAAATACTATTTTTGCTCTAGTGTCATGCACATCTGTAAAAAAACACGCTGCTAGGTATGTTATCTAATCAAGCACTTATGGGATGGGCGTGCCACTTTGCATGTAAGTCAATTCCACCTATTTGAAGGTGTGTGCAAAGTATTGTTCCCATTGGATATGCTTTGCATTGTCGATCAAGCATAAAACACCGTTTTTGCCTTAGTGTCAAGCACATTTGTAAAAAAACACGGTCCTAGGTGTGTTATCGGATCAAGTACTTATCTAGCCAACACGCCACTTTTCAGGCAACTCAATAACACCTAGGTTGAGGTGGGTGCAAAGTATTGTGCCCATCGGATGTACTTTGCATGGTATATCACGTATTAAACTCCATTTGTGCCTCAATGTCATGCACAACCATAAAAAAACATGCCTTTAGGTGTGTTATCCGACCAACTGCTTATCAGATGGGTGTACCACTTTGCATGCAATGCAATACCACAATTGTTGAGACTCATGCAAAGTATTGTGCCCATCGGATATGCTTTGAATTGTCGAACAAGCATTAAACACTATTTTGGTCTTAGTGTCATGCACAACTGTCAAAAAACGCGGTCCTAGATGTGTTATTCGACTAAGTACTTATGGGATGGGCACGCCACTTTGCATGTAAGTCAATAATACCTAGGTTGAGATGTGTGCAAAGTATTGTGATGATCGGATATGCGTTGCATTGTCGATTAAGCATAAAATAGCGTTTTTGCCTTAGAGTCATGGACAACAACCAATAAAAAACATGGTCCTAGGTGTGATATTCTAAAAAGTACTTGTTAGATGGGGGAGCCACTTTTCTGAAAGTCAATTTCAACTAGGTTGATGTGCGTGCACAGTATTGTGTCTATCAGTTATGCTTTGCATGGGGGATCACACATTATACACCGTTTTCCCCCTAGTGTTATGCACATCTGTCAAAGAACACGCTCTTAGGTGTATTATCATACCAAGTACTTATTGAATGGGCGTTCCACTTTGCATGGAACACCATACCACCGCTTTTGAGGAACGTGCAAAGTATTGTGCCCATCGGATATGCTTTACATGGTAGATCGAGTATTAAATACCGTTTTTGCCTTGGTGTCATGTACAATTGTCAAAAAACACGATCCTAGGTGTATTTTTCAAACAAGTACTTATCGGATGGGGATGCCACTTTGCACACAAGTCAATACTGCCTAGGTTGAGGAACGTGCAAAGTCTTGTGTCCATTGGATATGCTTTGCATAGTCGATCGCACATTATACACCATTTTGTTCCTAGTGTTATGCACAATCGTCATAAAATACGTTTGCAGGTGTGTTATCCGAACAAGTACTTATGGGATGGGTGCACCACTTTGTATGCAAGTCAATACGACCTAGGTTGAGGCATGTACAAAGTTTTGTGCCCATCGGAGAAATGTAGATGCGATAATATTAGAAAATTCTCGGTATGTGTATATGTGTGTGTGTGTGGCAAACAATTTTGATACAACAAAGTAAACACGTAGTGCACAAATTATGCACTTCATACCTTGAGTATTGTGTCAAAATAAAAGCGGAAATAAGTTTGTTGATGAGGATAAATACGCCCTTGAATAAAAGCACAGTTGTTGTATGACCACAATAGGATTGCTTTGACACCTGTGATTTTGCCCACATGTAAGTTTGCAAATAGTCTAAAAAATCATATAATAATATATTAATAGTTTGCAAATGTGTATAGCAAGTGAGTAATGGGAAGTGGAAGTGGGAGTGAGGAGGGAGGAGTGGAATGGGAGAGGGGAAGTAATAGGGGTGTATGATAATAAGTATAAAAAATAGTATAATAATATATTAATAGTTTTCAAATGGCAAGTGAGTAATGGGAAGTGGAAGTGAGAGTGGGGAGGGAAGAATGAAATGGGAGAGGGGGAGGTAATAGGAGAGTAGGATAATAAGGGAGTGAAATGAGTGAGGGGAGTTAATAGGGGATGAAAAAGAGGAGGGTGAGATGGGCAAATATGGGATTTTGGGAAATGGGAGGAGTATGGGACATGGTGGAAATGTGGGATGGGAGTGGTGGCAATGGGGGAGGAAGAAGAAATGGATGGGGGGAGGGCCAATGGAAGATTGGGATGAGGGATGGGGGTCCAATGGGAGAGGGGGAGTAATGGGAGCCAATGGGAGAGGGGAGAAATGAAAAGCCAATAGGAGAGAGGGGAGGAATGGAAAGCCAATAGGAGAGGAGAAGGAAAACCTAATTTTTCTTATATATAGTCTTCCTTCTTCATTCATTCTCCCCTCATTTCATTCATTGAAGCAAGAAAGCAAGAAAGCAAGGAAGGAAGAGCAAGAAAGCAAGAAAGAGCAAACTTACAAACTTTTTCCAGGTACTTGTAAATTTTTTTGATTAATTCTTTATCTAGATTTTTTTTTTAAAATTTGAAGAGAAAGAAAGAAAGAAAGAGAGAGAGGAACTAGAGAGAGAGCGAAAGTTTAGAGAGAAGGAGAGAAGCCTTGGAGGCCAGGAGGAAGAGGGAAGTGGAGGGGGATGAGAGGGAGGAGCCAAGGAGGGAGGGAGGAGCGACGGAAGAGGGGAGGGAGGAAGAGGGAGAGAGGGAGGGAGGAGCGGAGGTAGGGGGAGAGAGGGAGGGAGGTAGGAAGAGGGAGGAGCGGGGGACTGGAGGGAGGGGGGGCGGCGTTGAGAGGGGGGGCGGCATCGAGAGGAGGGGGGCAGTGAGGTCGAGAGGAGGGAGGGGCGGCGGCGAGAGGGGGGGAGGCGAGGAGGGACGGGACGGACAGGAGGGAGGGGGGCAGCGTCGAGAGGAGGGGGGCAGGGTTGAGAGGGAGGGGCGGTGAGGGGGGGCGACGTCGAGAGGAGGGGGGGCGGGGTCGAGAGGGGGGGCAGGGGGGAGGGGTCCTGGCGGCCGCGGTTGTCAGGACTAGAGGGAGAGGGAGGGGGGGCGGTGTCGAGAGGGGGGGCGGTGTCGAGAGGCGGGGGCGACGAGGGGGGTGGGGTCGAGAGGGGGGGCGGCGGGGAGGGACAGGAGGGAGGGAGAGGGGGGGTGTCCTGGCGGCCGCGGCCACCAGGACTGGAGGGAGGGGGGGCGACGTCAAGAGGAGAGGGGGCAGGGTCGAGAGGTGGGGGCGGCGAGGGGAAGGCAGCGTCGAGAGGGGGGGCGGGGGGGTCCTGGCGGCCACAGCTGCCAGGATTGGAGAGAGGCGAGGGTAGTGGGGGGGGCGGCGTCGAGAGGAGGGGCGGCGGGGTCGAGAGGGGGGCGGTAGGGAGGGCGGCGGGGAGGAACAGGAGGGAGGGAGAGGGGGGAGGGTCCTGGCGGCCACGACCACCAGGATTGGAGGAATTCTTGGCAGCCACGGCCGCGGCCATCAGGATTGGAGGGGGTCTTGGAGGGGGTCTTGGCCGTGGGGGGGGGTCTTGGCAGCCACGGCCACCAGGACTGGGGGGAGAGAGAGGGGGGCGGCATCGAGGGGGGGCAGGGTCGAGAGGCAGGGGTGATGAGGGGGGGGGTCGAGAGGAGGGCGACGGGGAGGGACGGGAGGGAGGGAGAGGGGGGGTGTCTTGGCGACCGCAGCCGCCAGGACTGGAGGGAGGGGGGGCGACGTCGAGAGGAGGGGGGCGGGGTCGAGAGGCGTGGGTAGCGAGGGGGGGTGTCGTCGAGAGGGGGGGCGGGGGGGTCCTAGCGGCCATGGCCGCCAAGATGAGAGGGAGGGGAGGGAGGCGGGAGGGAGGCAGAGGGAGGGGGGGAGGTCCTGGCAGCCGTGGCCGCTAGGACAGGAGGGAGGGGAGGGAGGCGAGAGGGAGGGAGAGAGAGAGGGGAGGGAGGGGAGGGAGGGGGGTCCTGGCGACCGCGGCCACCAGGGTGAGAGGTAGGGAAGAGGAGGGAGGGGAGGGAGAGAGGGGAGAGGAGGGAGGGGAGGGAGAGAGAGAGAGGGGGGGGTTCTAGGAGAGAGGGAGGGGAGGGAGAGAGAGAGAGAGAGAGGAGGGGGGAGAGAGAGAAGAGGGAGGGGAGGGGAGGGGGGGTCCTGGCGGCCGCAGCTGCCAGGGTGAGAGGGAGGGGAGAGGAGGGAGCGGAAGGAGAGAGAGGGGAGAGGAGGGAGGGGAGGGAGAGAGAGAGAGAGAGGGGGGGGAGGGAGAGAGAGAGGGAGGGGAGGGAGAGAGAAAGCGAGAGAGAGAGTGAGGGGGGGTCCCGGCGACCGCGGCTGCCAAGGTGAGAGAGAGGGGAGAGGAGGGAGGGGAGGGAGAGAGACAGAGAGAGAGAGAGGGGGGGTCCTAGGAGAGGGAGGGGAGGTGAGAGGGAGGGGAGGGAGAGAGAGAGAGAGAGGGGAGGGGGTTCTGGCGGCCGTGGCCGCCAGGGTGAGAGGGAGGGGAGGGAGAGAGAGAGAGAGAGAGGGGGGTGAGAGGAGTGAGGAGAGGGAGGGGAGGGAGAGAGAGAGAGAGGGAGGAAAAGGGAGGGGAGAGAGAGAGGAGTGAGGGGAGGGAGAGAGAGAGAGAGGAGAGATGAGAAGACTTGAGGGAGAGAGGAAGGTATGCGATTAGAGGAAGGTTGGGAAGGTATGGGACTAGAGAGAGAGAGATATGCGACTAGAGAGGGAGCTCCATCGCATAGAGAGGGAGCTCCATTAGAGAGAGAGAGAGCCCACTACATAGAGAAGAGGAGAGAAGTAGAGGGAGAGAGGTCGAATTCTTACAAGAGCGACAAATAAGATTTGACTTAGGAAAAGAATGAAAGGGACTTACGAGAAGAAAGTATCAAGAAGAATATTGAACACAAATTTGAATTCTTACAAGTAAGAGTAGAACTATCACGAGCAAGAGAGACAAATAAGATTTGACTTACGAGAAGAATGAAAGGGACTTATGAGAAGAAAGTATCAAGAAGAATGTTGAACACAAATTTGAATTCAAAAGGCACGTACGAGAAGAAAGTATCAAGAAGAATGTTGAACACAAATTTGAATTCAAATTTATAATGAATTCAAATTTCCCTCTCTTTTTTAAAAATTCAAATTTATGCGTGGGAGGAGTGGGCTAGTTTTTCTTATATATACTCCTCTTTCCATTCATTCATTCTCATTCTCTTCTCATTTCATTGAAGCAACCAAGAGCGGAAGAGAAAGGATAAGTGGAGCCTTACTTTTTTCTCTTTTTCCAGGTACTTGCATTCTTTTTCATTCGTTTTGTAATTCTTTTTCTTTACTTACAATTCTTTTTCAATTAGTTTCTTGTTAAAGTTTTTGAGTTCTATTTCTTAAAATTCGTCTTGTAATTCTTTTTCTTTACTTACAATTCTTTTTCAATTAGTTTCTTGTTAAAGTTTTTGAGTTCTATTTGAATTAATTTCTTATTGAAATTTGTGTTCTAAATTTGAAAAGAGAGATAGAGAGAAAGAGAGAGCTAGAGAGAGAGAGGAGAGAGAGAGAGTGTGAGAGAGACAGCACGAGATTAAGAGAGAAAAGAAAGGAGGGAGAGAAAGTAGGAGAGAGAGAGAGAGAAAGAGAGAGAGAGAGAGAGAGAGAGAGAGAGAGAGAGAGAGAGAGAAAGAGAGAGAGAGATTAAGAGAGAGAAGAGGGGCGGAGGGAGAGAGAGAAAACTCTTGGCGGCCGCGGTTGTCAGGACTAGAGGGAGAGGGAGGGGGGGCGGTGTCGAGAGGGGGGGCGGTGTCGAGAGGCGGGGGCGACGAGGGGGGGTGGGGTCGAGAGGGGGGGCGGCGGGGAGGGACAGGAGGGAGGGAGAGGGGGGGTGTCCTGGCGGCCGCGGCCACCAGGACTGGAGGGAGGGGGGGCGACGTCAAGAGGAGGGGGGGCAGGGTCGAGAGGTGGGGGCGGCGAGGGGAAGGTAGCATCGAGAGGGGGGGCGGGGGGGTCCTGGCGGCCACAGCTGCCAGGATTGGAGAGAGGCGAGGGTAGTGGGGGGGGCGGCGTCGAGAGGAGGGGCGGCGGGGTCGAGAGGGGGGCGGTAGGGAGGGCGGCGGGGAGGAACAGGAGGGAGGGAGAGGGGGGAGGGTCCTGGCGGCCACGACCACCAGGATTGGAGGAATTCTTGGCAGCCACGGCCGCGGCCATCAGGATTGGAGGGGGTCTTGGAGGGGGTCTTGGCCGTGGGGGGGGGTCTTGGCAGCCACGGCCACCAGGACTGGGGGGAGAGAGAGGGGGGCGGCATCGAGGGGGGGCAGGGTCGAGAGGCAGGGGTGATGAGGGGGGGGGTCGAGAGGAGGGCGACGGGGAGGGACGGGAGGGAGGGAGAGGGGGGGTGTCTTGGCGACCGCAGCCGCCAGGACTGGAGGGAGGGGGGGCGACGTCGAGAGGAGGGGGGCGGGGTCGAGAGGCGTGGGTAGCGAGGGGGGGTGTCGTCGAGAGGGGGGGCGGGGGGGTCCTAGCGGCCATGGTCGCCAAGATGAGAGGGAGGGGAGGGAGGCGGGAGGGAGGCAGAGGGAGGGGGGAGGTCCTGGCAGCCGTGGCCGCTAGGACAGGAGGGAGGGGAGGGAGGCGGGAGGGAGGGAGAGAGAGAGGGGAGGGAGGGGAGGGAGGGGGGGTCCTGGCGACCGCGGCCACCAGGGTGAGAGGTAGGGAAGAGGAGGGAGGGGAGGGAGAGAGAGGGGAGAGGAGGGAGGGGAGGGAGAGAGAGAGAGGGGGGGGTTCTAGGAGAGAGGGAGGGGAGGGAGAGAGAGAGAGAGAGGAGGGGGGAGAGAGAGAAGAGGGAGGGGAGGGGAGGGGGGGTCCTGGCGGCCGTAGCTGCCAGGGTGAGAGGGAGGGGAGAGGAGGGAGCGGAAGGAGAGAGAGGGGAGAGGAGGGAGGGGAGGGAGAGAGAGAGAGAGAGGGGGGGGAGGGAGAGAGAGAGGGAGGGGAGGGAGAGAGAAAGCGAGAGAGAGAGTGAGGGGGGGTCCCGGCGACCGCGGCTGCCAAGGTGAGAGGGAGGGGAGAGGAGGGAGGGGAGGGAGAGAGACAGAGAGAGAGAGAGGGGGGGTCCTGGGAGAGGGAGGGGAGGTGAGAGGGAGGGGAGGGAGAGAGAGAGAGAGAGGGGAGGGGGTTCTGGCGGCCGTGGCCGCCAGGGTGAGAGGGAGGGGAGGGAGAGAGAGAGAGAGAGAGGGGGGGTGAGAAGAGTGAGGAGAGGGAGGGGAGGGAGAGAGAGAGAGAGGGAGGAAAAGGGAGGGGAGAGAGAGAGGAGTGAGGGGAGGGAGAGAGAGAGAGAGGAGAGATGAGAAGACTTGAGGGAGAGAGGAAGGTATGCGATTAGAGGAAGGTTGGGAAGGTATGGGACTAGAGAGAGAGAAATATGCGACTAGAGAGGGAGCTCCATCGCATAGAGAGGGAGCTCCATTAGAGAGAGAGAGAGCCCACTACATAGAGAAGAGGAGAGAAGTAGAGGGAGAGAGGTCGAATTCTTACAAGAGCGACAAATAAGATTTGACTTAGGAAAAGAATGAAAGGGACTTACGAGAAGAAAGTATCAAGAAGAATATTGAACACAAATTTGAATTCTTACAAGTAAGAGTAGAACTATCACGAGCAAGAGAGACAAATAAGATTTGACTTACGAGAAGAATGAAAGGGACTTATGAGAAGAAAGTATCAAGAAGAATGTTGAACACAAATTTGAATTCAAAAGGCACGTACGAGAAGAAAGTATCAAGAAGAATGTTGAACACAAATTTGAATTCAAATTTATAATGAATTCAAATTTCCCTCTCTTTTTTAAAAATTCAAATTTATGCGTGGGAGGAGTGGGCTAGTTTTTCTTATATATACTCCTCTTTCCATTCATTCATTCTCATTCTCTTCTCATTTCATTGAAGCAACCAAGAGCGGAAGAGAAAGGATAAGTGGAGCCTTACTTTTTTCTCTTTTTCCAGGTACTTGCATTCTTTTTCATTCGTTTTGTAATTCTTTTTCTTTACTTACAATTCTTTTTCAATTAGTTTCTTGTTAAAGTTTTTGAGTTCTATTTCTTAAAATTCGTCTTGTAATTCTTTTTCTTTACTTACAATTCTTTTTCAATTAGTTTCTTGTTAAAGTTTTTGAGTTCTATTTGAATTAATTTCTTATTGAAATTTGTGTTCTAAATTTGAAAAGAGAGATAGAGAGAAAGAGAGAGCTAGAGAGAGAGAGGAGAGAGAGAGAGTGTGAGAGAGACAGCACGAGATTAAGAGAGAAAAGAAAGGAGGGAGAGAAAGTAGGAGAGAGAGAGAGAGAAAGAGAGAGAGAGAGAGAGAGAGAGAGAGAGAGAGAGAGAGAAAGAGAGAGAGAGATTAAGAGAGAGAAGAGGGGCGGAGGGAGAGAGAGAAAACTCTTGGCGGCCGTGGTAGCTAGAGGAGGGATGCGTCAATTTTTCAAGAGATGCGTGTTTTTCAAGAGATTTTTAAAAATGTTTTTCTTTAGGAAACATGGTTTTTACACTTTTATTTTCACTAGAACTAGATCCCTTTATCATAAAAATATACAGACTAGTCACTCATTCATTTTCACACAACATAATTTTCTTATTTAGAGACATCCCTTTGTACCCCTGTTATTACCTTAAAAAAGTGTTGATTCCTTTAAGAAACATTCCTCATAATCACTCTCAATGTAATAATACTATGCATATATAATTACTTATTAACACATTTATATCATATGGCAATATCTTTTTAGCGTTTTTATAGCATATTTATGGACATGTTTCTAAAGAAGTTTAAATTACTATAAATAAGTATTAACTTGGGCTTATCTATCACTCTCATAAAATACATGAAATATTTAATACTATATATGAAAGATTTTCCAAAATATAACTTCATAGATGTGCTCAAATGGGGTGTTCCGATCAATTTGAGTGGTTGAATGACTATATTTGGACATTGAATATGAAAGTTATGTCACTTTTAAAAGTGCTGTCCAAGGTAGTTTCGCCAGCGAAACTACCTTGGGAGACTTGCTTCTAAGGGGTTTCGCTGGCGAAACTACCTGGATGGCTTGCTTTAATGAGTTTTCTTTGAAGAAACTCTTTCATGAAGATAGGTTGAGAGAGGGTTTTCAATGTCACCCCCTATTAAGTAAAAGTTGAAAGAAGAATCATAAGGGAATTTTCATAGAGAAGTCTACTCTACATGTGGGCTTCTTCAAAAGCCATCCCAATATGCTCTCACCATTCCTACAAATTCACCTAAAGATTTTTGTATAAAATAGGCATTGCTATAATACTTTGCATATTTCTAAGTGAAACTATGTTTTCTTTTGATCGATTTTTGCCATATTTATGCATAGTTGGAAGCTTTTTTTTTCCTTCGCTCGGACGCTCGGAAGATTTCGCTCAGAAAATGCTCGTCCCCGCTAGAGGAGGGGGGTTTTTTAGAAGGCATTACAATTCTTTTTAAATTAGTTTCTTATTTGAGTTTTTGAGTTCTATTTTAATTAGTTTCTTATTTATATTTGAGTTTGTAAATTTGAGAAATGAGAGAGAATAGGGAGGGAGAGAAAGAGAGAGGAGAGAGGGAAAGAGAGAAATTAAGAGAGAGAAGAGGGGCTCTTGGCGGCCGTGGCCACCAAAGGGAGAGAGAGAATAGAAATGAGAGAGAGAATGAGAAATGAGAGAGGAGTAGGGAGGGAGAGAAAGAGAGAGAGGAGAGAGGGAGAGAGAGACAGAGAGATTCAGAGAGAGAAGAGGGGCTCCTTAAATGAGAGAGAAGAGTAGGGAGGGAAAGAAAGAGAGAGAGGAGAGAGGGGGAGAGAGATTAAGAGAGAGAAGAGGGTCTCCTAGCGGCCGTGGCTGCTAGAGGGAGGGAGAGAGTAGGGAGAGAGAGGGCGAGAGAGAGAAAGAGAGAGAGGGAGAGAGAGGGAGAGAGAGAGAAAGAGAGAGAGGGAGAGAGAGGGAGAGAGAGAGAAGTTTAAGAGAATGAAATGTGGCAGAGAGGAGAGAGGGAAAGAGAGAAATTAAGAGAGAGAAGAGGGGCTCTTCGCGACCGTGGCCGCCAAAGGGAGAGAGAGAATGAGAAATGAGAGAGAAGAGTAGGGAGGGAGAGAAAGAGAGAGAGGGAGAGAGACAAGAGATTCAGAGAGAGAAGAGGGGCTCCTTAAATGAGAGAGAAGAGTAGGGAGGGAAAGAAAGAGAGAGCTGAGAGAGGGAGAGAGAGAAGAGAGTCTCCTGACGGCAATGAGAGAGAAGAGTAGGGAGGGAAAGAAAGAGAGAGCTGAGAGAGGGAGAGAGAGAGAAGAGAGAGAAGAGAGTCTCTTGGTGGCCGTGGCTGCTAGAGGGAGGGAGAGGGAGAGAGAGAGAGAGAGAAGAGAGGAGGGAGACTTAGGGAGAGAGAAAGAGAGAGAGGGAGAGACAGAGAGACAGAGAAAGAGAGAGAGGGAATGAAACTTCTGTGCTAGAGGGAGGGAGAGAGTAGGGCGGGAGAGGGAGAGAGAGAGAGAGAAGAGAGGAGGGAGACTTAGGGAGAGAGAAAGAGAGAGAGGGAGAGAGAGAGGGAATGAAACTTCTGGCAACCGTGGCCACCAAAGGGAGGGAGAGAGAGAGAGAGAGAGAGAGAGAGAGAGAGAGAGAGAGAGAGAGAGAAATGAGAGAGAAGAGAGGAGGGAGACTTAGGGAGAGAGAGAGGGAGAGAGAGATAAAGAGAGAGGGAGAGAGAATGAAACTTCTAGCGGCTGTGGCCACCGAGAGAGGGAGGTAGAGAGAGAGAGAGAGAGAGTGAGACTTCTCATGGCCGTGGCCGCCAAGGGAGGGAGGGAGGGAGGGAGAGAGAGAGAGAGAGAGAATGAGAAATGAGAGAGAAGAGGGAAGGGAGAGAAAGAGAGATTAAGAGTGAGAAGAGGGACAGAGGAGAGAGAGAAAGGGAGAGAGGGAGGGAGGGAGGGAGGGAGGGAGGAAGGCTGGGAGAGATTAAGAGAGAGAATTCAGAGAGAGAGAGAGACATAGAGAGGGAAAGAATGACAAATCCTGGCGGCCAAGAGGATAGAGGTAGGGAGGTAGAGAAGCTAAGAGAGAGAGAGAGAGAGAGAGAGAGGAGGAGAGAGAGAGAGGAGAGAGGTGGAGAGAGAGAGAGAAATAATTACAAATTCTAGGGAGAGAGAAAGAGATGAAGAGAGAGAATGATAAATCTTAGCCGCCATGGGAGGGAGAGAAAGAGAGACTTGAGATAAACTAAGAGAGAGAATGAGTGGGATGAGGACAGAGAGGGAAACACAAAAGAGTTGTCAAAGAGAGAGAGAGAGAGATTAAGAGAGAGTGTGAGGTGTCTTGACTATGGCTACAGAGAGAATTAGGAGTCGAGAGAGAGAAAGTTCAGAAGAAAGAGAGAGTTTTATATATTTACATGTTTTATATTATACTTTTAAAAAATTATAAAAGAGTAAATTTATGGTTTGTTTTGAAGGTGAGATAATATTTTTATTTATATTCATCTTTTAAATTGAAAAATGTTAACTTTTCTTTAGATACTTGTTCTTCATTTCTCTCACATGCAGGTTTAGCCTCTACATCAAAACCCCTTCTTTTGCATATTTAAGCCTCTTAAACCCCAGCACATTAAAATGAACACAGAAAAAGAAATTATTTATTGCTTTTCTTCACTTCGACGGTTGGTTTAGCATAGTTTAGCATAGATTAGATTGCCTTAGAGGAGAGACAATTCTCCAAGTTGCCAATCGAAGCCATGCTCAAATTTTTCTAACTAGTTCCTAATCATTGTCAGTCCCTTCGCTCACATGCGGTTTAACACTCATAACATGCTATTAAATAAGACCTTTTACCATTTACCAAGAAGTTTATCAGTGGGCAGATTGCATGAGTAGATATCAGTGGACAGATTACATGTCATGGGACATATTGGAGCTTGATGATTATTGGTTATTTTTATTGTATTTGTACAAATATTTAAGCTCATTTGATTATTGGTTATTTTTATTGCATTTGTACAAATATTTAAGCTCATTTATTGTCATAAAAAACCTTGTAAAGCCTTCTAGGCTATTTTTTACATTTATTGTCATATGGAGCACCTTGTAATAAACCCAACCATCCCGACCATTCACTATTTAACGAGTATCAGTGGGTTGCATAAGTGGATATCATGTGGGTTGCATAAGTGGATATCAGTGGAACAGTTTTTAGTGGGTAGATTGCAGCAGTTGGGTATCAGTGCACAGATATCAATGGATGGACAGATTACATGTCATCATGAAGATTGAAGCTTTATCACTAGAGGGCAAATCAATGGATGGACAGATTACATGTCTTCAAGAAGATTGAAGCTTTATCACTAGAGGACATTTTATTTCATTGTAAAGCTTTATTGGCTAATTTTTTTACATTTGTACAAATATTTAAGCCTTGTAAAGCCTAATAGGCTATTTCCCACATTTATTGCTATAAAATACTTTGTAAAGCCCTCTCCGCTATTGGTCACATTTATTGCCATATGAAGCCTTGTAAAGTCTTTTGGGCTATTTCCCACATTTATTGTATCAAGTGTTGTATATTGTACTTTACTTGTATGTATCTAAATTCTTCATTATCTTTTCTTGTAGGATTATGGAGCAATCAACTAATGTGGGGGCTATCCTAAATGACTCTGAGATTAAGCATGGGTCTCTGATGTCACTTTGAATTTGAAAGGAAAGGAATATAGCCCCAATGGCTTTGATAGGTGGACTCGATATCACATGGGCAAAAGAGCTTGGTTTCTTCATCAAAAGGAAAAGAGACTCTTTCTACTTATGTCAAAAAGGGAGTTCAATGATGTTGAAGATCCATGGGATGCTACTTTCTTCAAAAAAGATATGACTTCAAGCCTTGTAGTAGGCATAATGATAGAGCCAAAAGAGACTTTTATGGATATTTTCACAAAGAGTTCAGATCCTGAAGTTGGCGGTCTTCATTTTGTTGTGTCAAGGAGAGACTCAAAGACCTTTGTGATCCCTCCTCCTCAACCATCAAAGTTTCTAGAGCTGCAAAGTGCATTGGAGGCTCTTGCATATACTTGGGAGCAATTTCCTAGTGTGGTGGCAAAAAGAATGCATGCAAAGATAATGTTTGAGTACTTTGAGGATGCACAATATGCTCCTCATATTCAAGGATCTTCACATGAATGAGATCAAGCTCAGACTTCGATGCAGGGACAAGAAGAACATCCACACTGTCACAAACGTGTAGAACATGAGCGCAAACTTCTAGAGCAAGAAATGGTGGATGTAACTAAGGATGATGAAACACAAGCCTTGAGTGCACGGGAATTAAAAAAATTTGAAGAAGATCAAGGTCGATCCACTGCAGTTATGCTAGAAGCTCTTGCTAGCAAACCACAACGTGAAATGCAAAAGGCTAGTACTACAAGAGCCACGGTTCCAAGCAGTAAAAAAAGGCATCGTCCCACTGTAGAGAGAGATAATGTGGATGAAAAATGGTTAAAAGAAGAGAAAGATGAAGAAGACTCGGAACCCGAGGCTGAAGATGATCAGGATGAACTCACATCAATCAAAAATCTTAATCTGCATCTTAATGAAGCAGTAATAGATGATGATGTGGGATATATCTGGGGTCAAAGGACGTGGTTTGTGAATGCCAAAGATGTGGAAGCTGAAAGTGTCTTTACTAATAGCCGAAGCCTTGATATATCCTATGCACTGCAAATATACGAGGCTTTGAGAGATGGAAAGAAACCTGTGGCAAGCAATGTGGTCCTGCGCCCAATAATGTTTTGTCCAATCAAAAATAGCTTTCTGGATCAAATAACATTTACAAGGCCTACACATTTCAAGGAAACCTTCAGTCGATTCTTTAAAGACACTCTTAAAAATATTCCACATGAACAAGGCGAAGAGGCACAAGGTGAGAATATGCTAAAGGAAGCAAAGAAGAAATTCCTTCTTCATTGCAGATTCCAGCCCATTGATGGTCAACATTGGGATTATGCTTGTAATCAGATCGCAAAAGAAGCAAAGGAGGTCAAAAGACTCACTTCAAAACAATTTGCAAAGATAAGTTCATTCCATTATTATCCTGCAACTATCTGTATATTCAAGCATGAGATCAAGTATTTGATTGAGTCCGAAAGACTTAATCATTATGTCCATGGAAAGCGTAAGATATCCTCAACATCAGAGGTCTTACAGAAGGCAAGGGTTATATGGACAACATTTGGTTCTCCAAATCCTGATTTGAAGCGAAAGGTCACAAAAGCAGATGCCGACACACTCACAAACTTCTATACTTCTTTGAGTGCAATTGTGCCTAGGAGAACTCAAGAGCGAGAAGAAAATATGACAAGCCTCAAGGTGGTGAGGGACAGATATGCTAACTACACTTCTATCATATTTCGTCCTGTTGAATTGTTCAATGAGATGCTTGAAACGTGCATTGCTTGTGAGCATGGACAGTTGACCTATGAAGCTTCTTTGTTTATCTCCGGAAAGTCAAAGGTAATGGATAAGAAGGAGTTGACGGCAAGGATGTGGAGGCCTATAAAGTAGTTACCTTACAAGTATGCATCCATGGCAGCACAAAAAATTTTAAAGAAAGGATGGTTTTTTGGAAACAAAGACAAAGACCACTGCATGGAAGGATGCATCAATGTACAGGTGAGGCGTGATGCAGTGCATAGTGCCATTAAGTATTTGCTGTCAGAGAAACAAATTCCACTTACTCATTGTAACATTGACTATAATGTGGTCAAGCATATAGCTTCTTTGTCAACACCCAAGGTAAAGCTATGGGCAAACAGGTGGATTAAAAATGATGAAGATGGGTCAGAAATAGTAACCTCTTATATGAGAAAAGAAATCCCACAACAGGTGGTTGCATATGTGGAAAGATTAATCAGCGAGATAAGGATGCCGACAGATATGCACGAAAGCTTTCAATTCAATGTAGAGGTTACGGCAGAGTCTGGAAACCTTGTGAACTTCAGGGGAGTTTCAGAAGATGACTTCATCAAGAATGAGTCAGCATGGGATAAGCCACAACTATTCTTTATCAATGAAGTTTCTAGCGATGATATCCATAACTTCATTAATAGAATAGTATATACCACCATTAGCAAAGTGGCAATTTGCAACATTGTCATTTTTGTTGATAAAAAAGACAAAGAAGCCATGCAGGTTACTCTAGAGCGAGCATATTCATCAGATTTGAAGATCTATAGTGGTGTTTATGCAGCAAAGAGAGGCAAGAGAGAATGTGGCATAGCGATTCAATCTCTTGAATCATTCTTCTTGTGTATGCGGAGTCCCAACCCTGATCACTCCTTACAAAAGAACATAAGAGGGAATTCAAATAATTTGAGATTGATGCTAGAAGAGCAAGATATTCCCAGGTCCATACATTATCAAAAAAACAACTATGGAAGTCCTGCAAAAAGTGGGAGTCTCTTACTTATCATGATGGAGAATTTTCTACTGGCAGGTTGGGAGGTCACCTTGTGCAGGATGGGATATTTATTTGAGGATCTCCTTAGAAAAGGCAACTCCACAAATATTATTGAAAACCAGCATTTCTTGGCTTATTTTCAGCTTCAAGCAGATCTAACCACAGGTTATGAAAAAGAGATAGAGCACAAGGACACTGATGACATGGATGATTACCTTGAAGATCATAATGTCCCATTTGATGATGATGAAAAGATGGACTTACATGACCCATTCAGAGAGAGGTTGGTGGATGAAGAGGAAGAAGATGATGCCTTCTTTGATAATTATGGCTTGCAGGGTTATATTAAAAGGCCACTATGATAATACTTAGCGGTATGAACTCTCTATTTCTCAACTAAATACAATTTTTTAAATAAGATTTAAATTTAAAGATAATGAATCTAATCTCTCATATTTGTTTACAGGCAATAGAGGGAGAAGAAATGGATGAAGTCAATATGGAGGCACTCCCTTCTACTTCAGCAATGCAACCACCTCTAAATTTGATTGAAGAATCCCATGAGCACAAGAGCTTTAAAGACACCATGGAAAAGCAGAATGACCACAAACATAGAATACAAGCTATGACAGAGTCCCATTCTGCAAATTTAGCTGCATTGGATAAAATGGAGAGCTCATTTGAAGGTAGGATCGTTTTGAAATGAGAACCTCAGTATTTGAGCTTTGGTAGAGAGGAGGTTTCAATCCTCTCCAATCCTTTAAAACAGGTTAATGACAATGTTATCCTGGCCATTCTCAGGTAATGTTTGTTTATTTGTTGCTACTTCAATGAGCTAACATTTGTTTATTTGTTTAGAATGTAGTTATATATCAGTCTCCTAGTGCAGAATGCAAATCAATTCTATGAGCTAACGTTTGTTTATTTCTTGGGGGAGTGTAGTTATTTCTCAGCTTCCTAGTGCAGTGTAGAATCGTGTCTACATGCTCGATGCTCTCCTTTCTTCTATTCTTAGCTCTCCTCAAAAGACTATAGAAGATGTTTGTACCTAGTTAAGCCCTTTGAATTTAGATGGGGTGCGAGTCATCTTTATGCCTTATCATGAGGAGTAAGTATCAACTCTAACATTATTTTTACTATTTCTTTGGCAAGTTTGTGTAAAACAATAATCATTTTTATTCTGGTCATGTAGCTCACATTGGAGTCTGATCGCTTGGGACCTTGAAGTCAACCGTTTGTGGTTTGTGAATTCAATGGAAGGCTATCATGCCAACTCCCCAAGGTAATTATTCTCTTAATATTTTTGTTACTTTCTTGTTTTGTATCTTATGATCATGACATATTAATATATTTAATATGTCATGATGGAGAGTGCTGCATATCGGCTAGAATCTGCTGTCAGAACAACCACGGAGCAACAAGACCAAGTAGAATTCAAACGATGTCTACCAGTGGAGCAAAAAGATGGGCACAGCTGTGGATGGAGAGTTGCCTAGAACTGCATGTTGTTTCTTAGAGAGATTTTTGATTTGGAGTTACCAGTCAAAATGGAATCATATACAGAAGCCGATCTACTAGCATTTCGGGCTGAGAGTATTCAGCGTCTAATTGCTACCATTGGGAAACAACCTGAAAATATGACTACATTGCAGCATGTATAAAACCTTATCTTTATACTTGTATGCTTGTTCAAGCCTTTAATTGGGATGTGTAAATCTCATAACTTTTTTATATTTTCCTCCAAGAGGAGAAGAGACTGAGTCTAATGAAAGCATGCTATCTTTATACTTCTATGATTATTTAAACCTTTATTTTTATTTGGGATGTGTAAATCTCATAACTTTTTAAAATTTTCCTCCAAGAGGAGGAGAGACTCACTCTAATGAAAGCATTTATGAAACCTTACTTTTTAAATTTTTGCTCCAAGAGGAGGAGAGACTCACTCTAATGAAAGCATGTATGAAACCTTATCTGCTTGTTTAAGCCTTTATTTGGGATGTGTAAATCGCATAACTTTTATATATTTTTATAGCAGAAGGAGGATGTAGAAGACATAGCAAGTGAAGAAGAATACGATGTAGACTACTCTCTCAATAAGATGAGTCATGAAAATATGACTCTATTGCAGCAGATTGGAAGTTCATTCACCACTATGTTGTTAATTCGACAACAACCTCATTTTTTTGAATTTGGTGAAGAAGAGATTTTAATCCTCTTGAATCCTAAGAAAGAGGTTAATGTCAAAGTCATTACAACCATCCTCAGGTTTGATGCAGCCTTTTCCTTGGCTTTATACTTTGCTTATTTTGATTAAACCCAAGAAGCTAATACTTTTTTTTTTAATATAGTAATGTTATAGCAAATTTTCCTCAAAATATACAAAGCATTTCATATATGCTCGATCCTCTTATTTTGGAAGTGCTTAGCAACAAAGAAGAAACCATAGAGGATGTTTGCAAGTGGTTGAAGCACGTTCCTATGAATGAGGCACGAGTTATTTTTACAGCATATTATGAGAAGTAAGCATCAAACCCTACTTGTTTTTTCTATTGCATTGCTAGAATTGTCTCAAACACAGTAATTATTCTTTATTGATAATGCAGCTCACATTGGAGTCTAGTAGTCGTGGACATCTTTGCTAAGAAGTGCTTCTTTGCCAACTCAATGACATCCGTCCATGGCACTGTGTTAGAGTAAGTATAGACTATACTTGTTGTCACTTCTTGACATGTAGATTGATATGCAATGCACATATTCACTGTTGTTATATGTTTTGATGTGTAGATCGGCTCGAAAGTTAGTAGGTGCTATCGACACAGTAATGCGGCAATGTGACTTGGCACAACAAATAGAGTATATAACATGTCAAGTATCACATCAAGAGGATAGCCACATCTATAATTGTGGATGGAGGGTGGGCTACAATTGCTTTTTGGTACTTGGTCAAATTTTTGAGATACAAAATGATACCACACTGTCAACATATATGGATTTGCATCTCTATGCATTTATAACATGTACCATTCCAGCAATCATTAAGGGTGACATTATGGACCCTACCACAAGGCAAATCGATAATGGCTCAGAGGAGTGCGAAATGAATGCCATCAAAGAGTCAAAGGGGATAGAAGACCTCAACTCTACAAACATGGCTTCATTGGAAGAATTGGGAAGCTCTTTTAATGTTAGGGTTATGATTCAACATAGACCTCAGTATCTTGAATTTGGGGGACAGGAGATTTCAATCCTCTCTAGAGCTTCAAATGAGGTCAATAACAATGTTATGATGGCCATTCTCAGGTTTGATACAAACTTTTTCTCTACTTGATAATTCAATATTTTGATTAAATCTAATAAGTTAATATTCATTTATTTGTTGGTGCAGTATAGTTATCTCACGATTTTGTAGAGCCGTACAAAACCGTGTGTATATGTTGGATTCCCTCCTTTCTCCTATACTTAGCGATAGCAAAAAGACGATAGCCGATGTTTGTAAATGGTTACAGCCTTTACATTTACATGGCATGCGAGTCCTATTTATGGCATATCACGAGATGTAAGTATCATGGCAACCTTTATTTTCATCTTATACTGGCAACATTGTGTTAAATAATAATGGTTCTTAATTATTCATGTAGGGAACATTGGAGTCTAGTGGTTTGGGGCCTTGAAGACAACTATTGTTGGTTTGTTAACTCGATTGCAGGCTTTCATGGCTCAGTGCAAACATAAGTATTCTATTAATCTGTTGTTACTTCTATATTATGTACCTTATGTAATAGACACACTAAGTTTTTTTAATATGTCATGATGAGCAGGTCGATTGAGAAGTTGGTATCTGCTATCAGAGAAACAGGACAGTACAAGACTCACTAGACTTCCAAAAGCGTTTAATAGTAGGGCAGGAAGATGGGCATAGTTGTGGGTGGAGAGTTGCCTATAACTGCATGTTGATTTTCAAAGAAATTTTCTCACTTAAGCTACAGGTCTCATCGGAAGACTCTTTGGAGCTCAAATATTCAGAGGAGGATATACAATTGTTTAGGGCTGAAATCATTCGAGACCTAATTGCTGCCATTAGAATACAACGTGCAACTGAAGCAATATCATAGCTTGCATTTAAGGAAGAGGAGACTGAGTCTACTATGAAAGCACTGCACACTACAGAAGAAGTAGAGACTCAGTGTACACCTACAGCACCACAGCCTCCACTGGAAGCATCAGAAGAGTTGCCATAGCCTCTGCTTGCATTTAAGGAAGAGGATATTGAGTCTACTCCGAAAGTACTACATACTACAGTAGAGAAGACTGAGTGTACATCTAATGCACCACAGCCTCCATTGGAAGCATTAGAAGAGTTGCCACAGTCTCCACTAGAAGCATCAGAAGAGTTGTGATGCATGTATGATGTTGTGTTTGTATATATACATGAGGAGCATATTCTCATGATGTTGTTTATTCCATGAATATTATGGTTGGCATTTATTTGTTGCAATGTATGAATCATGATGTAGTTTTTGTTGATTATACACCAATTTGTGACTTATTACTTAAGTGGCATTTAGTCATGATATTTATATATTTATTTCATGCACACAATTTTATGATATGAATGTGTGAGGAATGTGTGATGATGTGATTATTTGGAAATATAACCTTCTGTGATGAGAATTTTGATATGAATATGTGATGATGTAATATTTGTAATATATTTCATGGCAAAGTATCAATTCCCAATGCTCCACTCACTTAAAGTACAGCATTCCCAATGCTCTGCAAAATTTTATTTAGTTGGACAGTCTCCACTTACTTAAAGTAGAGCATTTCCAATGCTTCTCTCACTTTATTCCAACCCTTATCCTTATCATAGCGAACACATTGTGCCTTAGTGCACTTGTATTCTTCCATCGTAGTCCTTCCACAAACACTCTCTTATTTCTTACATCCTAGTCCTTTTGATTAACTTGTATTCGTCTTTCACTTTACGTCTTCCCTCACTTTCTATCACTCTTGAAGGAGGGGCAGCTCACTGTGCATCCCGTGCTATCGCTCTCTCACTCTCCTTCTCCCACTTTCCCTCTAAGACAATGACTAGTTACTATGTGCCTAGGTACAAGGCCCGTTTGGTTGCTAAAGGGTTCAAGCAAGAAAAGGGTGTGGACTTTGATGAGATATTCTCTCCGGTTGTGAAGATGACCACACTTAGATGCATGCTTGGACTAGTGGCATCAGAGGATATGGAGCTTATGCAGATGGATGTCAAGACAACTTTCTTGCATGGGGATTTGCATGAGGAAATTTACATGGTGCAGCCAAAAGGCTTTGAAGAAAAGGGCAAAGAGCATTTAGTTTTGCAAGCTGAAGAAGAGTCTCTATGGTCTTAAGCAAGTGCCTAGAGAATGGTATCAAAAGTTTGATGCTTTCATTCGGTCCCAGGGCTTTAGAAGGAGTGAAATTGATCACTGCCTCTACACTAAAAGGGCTAAGGATAATAGCCTGATAATCCTGGCACTATATGTGGATGATATGCTATTGGCTAGCAAGAATACTTATGAGCTAGATGCATTAAAGGCCAAGTTGCATGAGGCCTTTGATATGAAGGATTTGGGATTTGCAGGTCATATTCTTGGTATGCGCATCACGCGTGATCAGAGTAGAAAACTCCTTTGGCTTTCACAAAAAGAGTATGTTACAAAAGTATTGCAGCATTTCAATATGGAGGGGGGGAAGGCAGTGAGTACTCCATTGCCTCCATATGTGAAACTGAGTCATACAGATAGTCCCAAATCAAATGAGGAGAGGGCCATGATGGCCAAGGTTCCTTATGCATCAGCAGTTGGGAGTCTTATGTATGCTATGATAGCTACTAGACCAGACATTGCATTTGCAGTGGGAGTTGTTAGCCGGTATATGGCTAATCCAGGAAAGAGGCATTGGGAGGCAGTTAAGTGCATCATGAGGTACATGAAGGGTACCAAGGAGATGTGCATTTGCTTTGGTAAAGGAGACATGCGTGTACTTGGGTACACAGATTCAGACTATGCAGGGCATGTGGATAGTAGGAGATCCACTTCTGGTTATGTGTTCACCTTTGCAGGAGGTGCAATGTCGTGGATGTCTCACGCACAGAAGTGCGTTGCTTTGTCTACCACAGAGGCTGAGTATGTTGTAGCCACAGAGGGTTGCAAGGAGGCTATATGGCTTGATCGGCTAGTGGGAGATTTGGGGATTCATACAGGTGTACCGACATTGCATAGTGATTCCATGAGTGCTATTTAGCTAGCACGGAATCCGGTCTTTCATGCAAAGACCAAACACATTGAGGTCAGGTACCATTTCATCAGGGAGGTACTTGAGGACAAGCGCATAGAGCTTGTCAAGGTTCATACAGATGATAACCCTGCAGATATGCTGACGAAGAGTCTACCTAGTCAGTGGTTTGAGTATTGTCGTGTATTGATGGGCATTGGATAGTATGCTCACTAGTTGTTCTCCCTTAAAGGCACATTGTCCTTTAAGTGGGAGGTTGTGGGGGTTAAAGGTCACTGTGCCTTTACCCCAGTTATGTACAATACTCAAACACATATATAAATGAATGAGAAAGAAGATTAGGGTGGTTCTGCACCCACCAAAACTTGTGTGGCTCTTTGTTTCTCTCTCTCTCCTTCTTCCGTTCTTGCTTCCATTGAGAGCACTCTCACAGATTATGCCACTTAAGTAATAAGTCACAAATTGGTGTATAATCAACAAAAACTACAAACACAACATCATACATGCATCACAACTCTTGTGATGCTTCTAGTGGAGACTGTGGCAACTCTTCTGATGCTTCCAATGGAGGCTGTGGTGCTGTAGATGTACACTCGGTCTCTACTTCTTCTGTAGTATGTAGTGCTTTCGGGGTACACTCAGTATCCTCTTCCTTAAATGCAAGCGGAGGCAGTGGCAACTCTTCTGATGCTTCCAGTGGAGGCTGTGGTGCTGTAGGTGTACACTGGGTCTCTACTTCTTCTATAGTATGCAGTGCTTTCATAGTAGACTCAGTCTCCTCTTCCTTAAAGGGAAGCTCTGATATTGCTTCAGTTGCACGTTGTATTCTAATGGTAGCAATTAGGTCTCGAATGATTTCAGCCCTAAACAATTGTATATCTTCCTCTGAATATTTGAGCTCCAAAGAGTCTTCCGACGAGATCTGTGGCTTAAGTGAGAAAATTTCTTTGAAAATCAACATGCAACTCTCCACCCACAACTATGCCCATCTTCCTGCCCTACTACTAAACGCTTTTGGAAGTCTACCGAGTCTTTGTACTATCCTGTTTCACTGATAGCAGATACCAACTTCTCAATCGACCTGCTCATCGTGACATATTAAAAAAACTTAGTGTGTCTATCACATAAGGTACATAATATAGAAGTAACAACAGATTAATAGAATACTTACGTTTACACTGAGCCATGAAAGCCTACAATCGAGTTAACAAACCAACAATAGTTGTCTTCAAGGTCCCAAACCACCAGACTCCAATGTTCCCTACACGAATAATTAAGAACCATTATTATTTAACACAATGTTGCCAGTATAAGATGAAAATAAAGGTTGCCATGATACTTACATCTCATGATATGCCATAAATAGGACTCGCACGCCATGTAAATGTAAAGGCTGTAACAATTTACAAACATCGGCTATTGTCTTTCTGCTATCGCTAAGTATAGGAGAAAGGAGGGAATCCAACATATACACACGATTTTGTACGACTCTACCAAATCGTGAGATAACTATACTGCACCAACAAATAAATGAGTATTAGCTTATTAGATTTAATCAAAATACTGAATTATCAAGTAGAGAAAAAGTTTGTATCAAACCTGAGAATGGCCATCATAACGTTGTTATTGACCTCATTTGAAGCTCTAGAGAGAATTGAAATCTCCTCTCCCCCAAATTCAAGATACTGAGGTCTATGTTGAATCATAACCCTAACATTAAAAGAGCTTCCCAATTCTTCTAATGAAGCCATGTTTGTAGAGTTGAGGTCTTCTATCCTCTTTGACTCTTTGATGGCATTCATTTCGCAATCAATGATTGCTCGAATGGTACATGTTATAAATGCATAGAGATGCAAATCCATATATGTTGACAGTGTGGTGTCATTTTGTATCTCAAAAATTTGACCAAGTACCAAAAAGCAATTGTAGCCCACTCTCCATCCACAATTATAGATGTGGCTATTCTCTTGATGTGATACCTGACATGTTATATACTCTATTTGTTGTGCCAAGTCACATTGCCGCATTACTATGTCGATAGCATCTACTAACTTTCGAGCTGATCTGCACATCAAAACATATAACAACAGTGAATATGTGCATTGCATATCAATCTACATGTCAAGAAGTGACAACAAGTGTAGTCTATACTTACTCTAACACATTGCCATGGACGGATGTCATTGAGTTGGCAAAGAAGCACTTCTTCGCAAGGATGTCCATGACTACCAGACTCCAATGTGAGCTGCATTATCAATAAAGAATAATTACTATGTTTGAGACAATTCTAGCAATGCAATAGAAAAAACAAGTAGGGTTTGATGCTTACTTCTCATAATATGCTGTAAAAATAACTCGTGCGTCATTCATAGGAACGTGCTTCAACCACTTGCAAACATTCTCTATGGTTTCTTCTTTGTTGCTAAGCACTTCCGAAATATGAGGATCGAGCATATATGAAACCCTTTGTATATTTTGCAGAAAA
The DNA here is from genome assembly GCF_047967505.1 of Dipteris shenzhenensis. Taxonomy (NCBI): domain Eukaryota; kingdom Viridiplantae; phylum Streptophyta; class Polypodiopsida; order Gleicheniales; family Dipteridaceae; genus Dipteris; species Dipteris shenzhenensis. The sequence continues at coordinate 33,120,326 of NC_141600.1, read as the reverse complement.
TTTGCTATAACATTACTATATATAAAAAAAAAGTATTAGCTTCTTGGGTTTAATCAAAATAAGCAAAGTATAAAGCCAAGGAAAAGGCTGCATCAAACCTGAGGATGGTTGTAATGACTTTGACATTAACCTCATTCTTAGGAGTCAAGAGGATTGAAATCTCTTCTTCACCAAATTCAAAAAAATGAGGTTGTTGTCGAGTTAACAACATAGCAGTGAATGAACTTCCAATCTGCTCCAATAGATTCATATTTTTATGACTCATCTTATTGAGGGAGTAGTCTACATCGTATTCTTCTTCACTTGCTATGTCCTCCACATCGTCCTTTTGCCATAAAAATATAAAAAAGTTATGCGATGTACACATCCCAAATAAAGGCTTAAACAAGCAGATAAGGTTTCATACATGCTTTCATTAGAGTGAGTCTCTCCTCTGCTTGGAGCAAAAATTTAAAAAGGTTTCATACACACTTTCATTAGAGTGAGTCTCTCCTCCTCTTGGATGAAAAATTTAAAAAGTTATGAGATTTACACATCCCAAATAAAAATAATGGTTTAAATAATCATAGAAGTATAAAGATAGCCTGCTTTCATTAGACAAGTTATGAGATTTACACATCCCAAATAAAAATAATCGTTTAAATAATCATAAAAGTATAAAGATAGCATGCTTTCATTAGACTCAGTCTCTTCTCCTCTTGGAAGAAAATATAAAAAAGTTATGAGATTTACACATCCCAATTAAAGGGTCCCAATTAAAGGCTGGAACAAGCATACAAGTATAAAGATAAGGTTTTATACATGCTGCAATGTAGTCATATTTTCATGTTGTTTCCCAATGGTAGTAATTAGATGCTGAATACTCTCAGCCTGAAATGCTAGCAGATCAGATTCTGTATATGATTCCATTTTGACTGGTAACTCCAAATCAAAAATCTCTCTAAGAAACAACATGCAGTTGTAGGCAACTCTCCACCCACAGCTGTGTCCATCTTTTTGCTCCACTGGCAGACGTCTTTTGAATTCTACTTGATCTTGTTGCTCTGTGGTTGTTCTAACAGCAGATACTAGCCGATATGCAGCACTGTCCAGCATGACATATGAAATATATTAATGTCATGATCATAAGATACAAAATAAGAAAGTATTAAAAATATTAAGAGAATAATTACCTTGGGGAGTTGGCATGATAGCCTTCTATTGAATTCACAAACCATAAATGGTTGAGTTCAAGGTCCCAGAAGATCAGACTCCAATGTGAGCTACACGACCAGAATAAAAATGATTATTGTTTTACACAAACTTGCCAAAGAAATAGTAAAAATAAGGTTAAAGTTGATACTTATGCCTCATGATAAGGCATTAAGATGACTCGCACCCCATCTAAATTCAAAGGGCTTAACCAGGTACAAACATCTTCTATATTATTTTGAGGAGAGCTAAGAATAGAAGAAAGGAGAGCATCGAGCATGTAGACACGATGCTGCACTATACTAGGAAGCTGAGAAATAACTACACTGCACCAAGAAATAAACAAACATTAGCTCATAGAATTGATTTGCATTCTGCACTAGGAAACTGATATATAACTGAACTGTGAATAAATAAACAAATATTAGCTCATTGAAGTAGCAATAAATAAATAAACGTTACCTGAGAATGGCCAAGATAATATTGTCATTAACCTCTTTTAAAGGATTGGAGAGGATTGAAACCTCCTCTCTACCAAAGCTTAAATACTGAGGTTCTCGTTTCAAAACGATCCTAACTTCAAATGAGCTCTCCATTTTATCCAATGCAGCTAAATTTGATTTTTCAATCAAATTTAGAGGTGGTTGCATTGTTGAAGTAGAAGGGAGTGCCTCCGTATTGACTTCATCCATTTCTTCTCCCTCTATTGCCTGTAAACAAATATGAGAGATTAGATTCATTATCTTTAAATTTAAATCTTATTTAAAAATTTGTATTTAGTTGAGAAATAGAGAGTTCATACCGCTAAGTATTGTCGTAGTGGCCTTTTTTCATAACCCTGCGAGCCATAATTATCAAAGAAGGCATCATCATGTTTGTCTTCATCCACCAACCTCTCTGTGAACGGGTCATGTAAGTCCATCTTTCCATCATCATCAACTGGGACATTATGATCTTCAAGGTAATCATCCATGTCATCGGTGTCCTTGTGGTCTATCTCTTTTTCATAGCCTGTGGTTAGATCTGCTTGAAGCTGGAAATAAGCCATGAAATGCTTATTTTCAATAATATTTGTGGAGTTGCCTTTTCTTAGGAGATCCTCAAATAAATATCCCATCCTGCACAAGGTGACCTCCCAACCTGCCGGCAGCAAATGCTCCATCATGGTAAGCAAGAGACTCCCACTTTTTGCAGGACTTCCATAGTTGTTTTTTTGATAATGTATGGACCTGGGAATATCTTGCTCTTCTAGCATCAATCTCAAATTATTTGAATTCCCTCTTATGTTCTTTTGTAAGGAGTGATCAGGGTTGGGACTCGGCATACACAAAAAGAATGATTCAAGAGTTTGAATCGCTATGCCACATTCTCTCTTGCCTCTCTTTGCTGCATAAACACCACTATAGATCTTCAAATCTGATGAATATGCTCACTCTAGAGTAAACTGCATGGCTTCTTTGTCTTTTTTATCAACAAAAATTACAATGTTGCAAATCGCCACTTTGCTAATGGTGGTATATACTATTCTATCAATGAAGTTATGGATATCATCGCTAGAAACTTCATTGATAAAGAATAGTTGTGGCTTATCCCATGCTGACTCATTCTTGAAGAAGTCATCTTCTGAGACTCCCCTGAAGTTGACAAGCTTTCCAGACTCTGTCGTAACCTCTACATTGAATTGAAAGCTTTGGTGCATATCTGTCGGCATTCTTATCTCGCTGATTAATCTTTCCACATATGCAACCACCTGTTGTGGGATCTCTTTTCTCATATAAGAGGTTACTATTTCCAACCCATCTTCAACCTTTTTAATCCACCTGTTTGCCCATAGCTTTACCTTGGGTGTTGACAAAGAAGCTATATGCTTCACCACATTATAGTCAATGTTACAATGAGTAGGTGGAATTTGTTTCTCTGACAGCAAATACTTAATGGCACTATGCACTGCATCACGCCTCACCTGTACATTGATGCATTCTTCCATGCAGTGGTCTTTGTCTTTTTTTCCAAAAAACCATTCTTTCTTTAAAATTTTTTGTGCTGCCATGGATGCATACTTATCAGGTAAGTACTTTACAGGCCTCCACATCCTTGTCGTTAACTCCTTCTTATCCATTACCTTTGACTTGCCAAAGATAAACAAAGGAGCTTCATAGGTCAGCTATCCACGCTCACAAGCAATGCACGTTTCAAGAATCTCATTGAACACTTCAACAGGACGAAATATGATAGAAGTGTAGTCGGCATATTTGTCCCTCACCACCTTGAGGCTTGTCATACTTTCTTCTCGCTCTTGAGTTCCCCTAGGCACAACTGCACTCAAAGAAGTATAAAAGTTTGTGAGTGTGTCGGCGTCTGCTTTTGTGACCTTTCGCTTCAAATCAGGATTTGGAGAACCAAATGTTGTCCATATAAACCTTGCCTTCTGTAAGACCTCTGATGTTGAGGATATCTTACGCTTTCCATGGACATAATGATTCAGCCTTTCGGACTCAATCAAATACTTGATCTCATGCTTGAATATACAGATTGTTGCAGGATAATAATGGAATGAGCTTATCTTTACAAATTGTTCTGGAGTGAGTCTTTTGCCATCCTTTGCTTCCCTTGCGATTTGATTACAAGCATAAGCCCAATGTTGACCATCAATGGGCTGGAATCTGCAATGAAGGAGAAATTCCTTCTTTACTTCCTTTAGCATATTCTCACCTTGTGCCTCTTCGCCTTATTCATGTGGAATATTTTTAAGAGTGTCTTTAAAGAATTGACTGAAGGTTTCCTCGAAATGTGTAGGCCCTGTAAATGTTATTTGATCCAGAAAACTATTTTTGGTTGGAAAAAACATTATTGGGCGCAAGACCACATTGCTTGCCACAGGTTTCTTACCATCTCTCAAAGCCTCGTATATTTGCATTGCATAGGATATATCAAGGCTTCGGCTATTAGTAAAGAAAGCTGCAGATTCCACATCTTTGGCATTCACAAACCACGTCCTTTGACCCCAGATATATCCCACATCATCATCTGTAACTGCTTCATTAAGACGCAGATTAAGATTTTTAATTGATGTGAGTTCATCCTGATCATCTTCAGCCTCGGATTCTGAGTCTTCTTCATCTTTCTCTTTTTTTGACCGTTTTTCATCCACATTATCTTTCTCTACAGTGGGACGATGTCTTTTCTTACTGCTTGGAACCGTGGCTCTTGCAGTACTAGCCTTTTGCATTTCACGTCGTGGTTTGCTAGCAAGAGCTTCTAGCATAACTGTAGTGGATCGACCTTGATCTTCTTCAATTTTTGCTAATTCCCGTGCACTCAAGGCTTGTTTTTCATCATCCTTAGTTACATCCACCATTTCTGGCTCTAGAAGTTTGCGCTCATGTTCTACAGGTTTGTGACAGTGTGCCTGTTCTTCTTGTCCCTGCATCGAAGTTTGAGCTTTTTGATCTCCTTCATGTGAAGATCCTTGAATATGAGGAGCATATTCTGCATCCTGAAAGTATTCAAACATTATCTTTGCATGCATCCTTTTTGCCACCACACTAGGAAATTGCTCCCAAGTATATGAAAGAGTCTCCAATGCCCTTTGCAGCTCTAGAAACTTTGATGGTTGAGGAGGAGGCATCACAAAGGTCTTTGCGTCTCTCCTTGACACAATAAAATGCATACCGCCAACTTCAGGATCTGAACTCTTTGTTAAAATATCCACAAAGGTGTCTTTTTGCTGTATTATTATGCCTACTACAAGGCTTGAAGTGTGAAGATAGTGGGAGAGAGGGAAGGAGTCTCACTTGCGGCTTTCTCACATGCACAAATGGGGGAATACACACAAAGGTGGAGGCTGAAAACAGTTTTCCTCTTCTTAGTTGTGAAAGCCAAAAGAACTCAAGTACAAAGAAATAGAAGAACCCTATATGTGGGTCTCAAACCAAACTCAACTAACTAAGGTGGCATACTAACTGAGCCACGAACTAGTGTAGATAGGGATAGCTGTCATCCAACTATTATTCGTGAGCAGTGTACCAACCGCATCTCCAGCTAACAAGTCGGTGACATAAATACACAACGGTCGCCCTGGCATATCGCGAGTGGAGCTCGATATCTCAACACTCCCCCTTGAGCTCAATCCCAATTCCTGCACACCAAGTAGGTCTCTGAACTTGCACAGCTTCTCTGTGCCCAATGCTTTCGTGAAGATGTCAGCTACCTGATCCTCTGTGCTGACATAAACTAGATCAATAAGACCTAGTAAAACCTTCTCCCACACATAGTGATAATGCACCTCAATGTGCTTTGTTCTGGCATGAAAGAATGGGTTCTTTGCCAAGTGTATGCTGCTCATGTTGTCACAATAAATGACAACTGGCCCATCTGTAGATTGATGCATATCATAGAGTAGCTTATGCAACCAAGCTACCTCACATGCAGCCATTGCTGCACCCCTGTACTCAGCCTCTGTGCTTGACAAGGCAACTGTAGGTTGTTTCTTGCTGCTCCAAGTGACTGCAGCACTCCCAAAAGAGAACACATATCCACTGGTAGATCGTCTATCTGAAATGCTACCAGCCCAATCAGCATCAGTGTATCCATGCAACTGTATCTGAACCCCAACCTCATAAAATAGTCCATACTGCAATGTGGACTTCACATACCTGAGTATGCGTCTAGCCGCATCCAAATGTGGTTTCCTTGGAGCCTGCATAAACTGACTTACCAACCCAATAGCATAGCTCAAATCTAGCCTGGTAATAGTCATGTAAATCAAACTTCCTACTATGCATCTATACATAGTAGGGTCCTCCAGAAGCTCACCTGCATCTGCGCTTAGCTTCACATTCTGCTCCAAAGGAACTGAAATAGGCTTACAGCCTGTCATCCCATATTTGGACAGCATGTCCAATCCATACTGCCTCTGCAAGAGCTGTATCCCACTTGGTGATCTAATCACCTCAATGCCCAAGAAATAATGCAACTCTCCCAAATCCTTCATCTCAAACTTCTGCCTCAATAGCATTTTCACATGAAGGATATCTTCATCACTATCACCTGTGATGATCAAATCATCAACATAAATGACCAGCAGCATAATCCCTTTCTCTGTTTTTCTCACATAGAGTGAGAAATCTGCCTTGGAAATCTGAAAGCCAATAGTGACAAGATACTGTCCTATCTTGTCAGACCATGCTCTAGGTGCTTTCTTCAAGCCATACAAGGCTTTCTTCAACCTGCAAACAAACTCAGGATGAATAGCATGAACATAACCTGCTGGCTGCTCCATAAAGACCTCTTCTTGCAAATCACCATGCAAGAAGGCATTCTTTACATCCATCTGATGTAAAGACCATCCCTTTGATGCAGCCATAGCAATGGCTACTCTTACGGTTGCCATCCTTGCAACCGGGCTGAAAGTTTCTTCATAATCAATGCCATATATCTGTGCATACCCCTTGACAACTAATCTTGCCTTGCATCTATTCACAGAACCATCTGCATTGTGCTTGATCTTATAAACCCACTTACAGCCAATTGCATTCTTGCCTTTAGGCAAAGGCACCAATTCCCATGTAGCATTAGCATCCAAGGCATCCATTTCTTCATCCATGGCTTTCTCCCATTTCTCATTTCCCATGGCTTGCTCAAAAGAAGTGGGTTCTGGTTCCTATATCACTTTGACCATATAGGCATAGTGAATGGCTGTAAATCCATCATATTTCAGCCTATCCTCAGGATACCTAACCATGGTAGACCTGCGCAAAATAGGCTCGCTTCCAGGTGCTCTCAAAACATCCCTGGTCTTCCTTACTCCAGGTGTAACAACAGAAGGAATACCCAACTCATCATCAATGCTCTGTTCTGAGCCACTGGATTCACCATCCACACAAGAGTGACCTGCATTCACATCAAACATGGGCTGATCTACCTTCTCTGTTCCTTTTCGTGATACCTGTGTACCACTATCTGCATTGCTTTGAGGAGATTCTCCTGATCTCAATCTACCTGTCCATGGCGAAGTATGTGAACCACTGCTAGAGGACACTGCAGGTCCACTGATATTTTGTGATTGCTGCTGTGAATTTTGTGCAGCATTACCATTTTGTGCATCTACATCAATCATCACATTTATTGGTTTATACCAGCTGCTCATCTCATCAAAAACAACATCTTTGCTCACTGTGAACTTTCGTGTAGAAGGGTTATAGCATCTATACCCTTTCTGCTGCAGAGAATAACCAATGAAGATGCACTTCTCAGCTTTTGGATCCAACTTGGACCTCAACTCATCTGGCACATGGACATAGGCAATGCAACCAAAAATCTTCAAATGAGAAATATCTGGTTTCCTACCAGTATACATCTCCTCTAGCGTCATGCCATGTATTGCTGCAGTGGGAGTCCTGTTCATTATATAGACTGCTGTAGCAACTGCTTCAGCCCAATAATAATCTGGTAGACCTTTTTCATTTAGCATAGCCCGAGATACCTCTCCAATATGCCTGTTTTTTCTTTCTACAATTCCATTTTGCTGTGGGGTATGACTACATGAATATTGCTACTTTATACCATGCTCCTGCAAGAACCTTGCAAACTCATTTGAGAGGTACTCTCCCCCTCCATCTGACCTTAGGCATTTTATTTGCAGGCCTGTTTCTTTTTCAACCATAGCTTTGAAAGCTTTGAAGTGCCCAAACACTTCACTTTTCTTTTTCATAAAATACACCCACAGTTTTTTGCTGAAGTCATCAATAAATGTGACAAAATAGTGACAGCCTCCAATAGATGCAGCTTTTGTAGTCCACACATCAGAGTGGATTAATTCCAATGGCTTTTTACTCTCTTGAACATGCCTAGGAAAAGGTTTCCTTGCCTGTTTTCCAAATTGACAGGCTTCACAAACCTTGTGCATTTCTGCAACCTTGAATTTTGGCAATCCTGCAACAATATTTTGGGCTTGCATTGATTTAAGTCGCTGTATATTAACATGACCAATGCGTTTGTGCCAGATATCAATATCTGCAACTACACCGGTCCCATGTGCAAACATTGCTGCACTCAATTCAAGCATGTCTGCATCCAGCGTAAACATCCTGCCCTTCCTCTTTTCTTTTGCTATCAAGCGACCATTATTTTTCATATCCTCAACAAAGCATCCATGAGGATTAAATCTGACCTGCAAGCCCTGCTTAACCATCTGACCAACAGAAACTAGGTTCTTGGTGATGTTCGGGACATGAAATACATCAGACAAGTATTTCTTTTTCCCATCCTGCATAGACAAAGGAATTTTTCCAATCTGCACAATAGGATGTGCAGTATCATCACCAGTCTCCACAAATCCTAGCTTTTCCATTTTCCTTGCATCTTGCATCCATTCTGCATGACCTGTCATGTGGTTTGATGCACCTGAGTCAACATACCACACATCATTTTGTTCTTCTGCACTTGTCACAGAATTGGTCATATGCTGCACCATAAATAGATGCTCATTTCTATCATCACCCTGCTTGCTAGAAGATGCATAATTGCCTTGCTGCAATTTTCCATTCATAATGTCATTCTGCTTTTTGTAGCAGTCCTTAGCCATATGACCCATTTTGCCATGATAGTAGCATTCAACATTGCTGTTTGCATTTTGGCTTCTCTGCCACCCACCACGGCCTCTTTGGCTCCCCCTGCCTCTAGAGTTACCACGTCCTCCTGCATAGGACTGGTTTTCTTGTGTTTGCTGCATATTCTGATTTCTACCATGGCCTGCAGATCGGCCTCCTCTACCTCTGCCTCTACCCCGCCTCTACCTCTGCCAGCATTTGAGTAGAAGACAGTTTCTTTTGAAGTTCCTGCTAAAGAAGATGCACCCCCATTTCTCTGCTCTTCGGAAATTAGAAGAGCAATCAACTCCTCAAAATCAGGAAATTTTTCACGGATGGCAATGGATGTCCGGAACTGTGCATAATCCTTTCCTAGACCATTCAAGGTCACAGAAACCAAATCATCATCATCCACTGGCGACCCAATGGAAGCAAGTGCATCTGCAATTTTCTTCGCTTTCATGTGGTAGTCATTTATGCTCAAATTTTCTCTCTGCACATTGTGCAACTCCTGTTTGAGTTGCATTTTCCTGGCTTGCATATTTGTGCTGTACATTTTTGCCAAAGTATCCCATGCCTCCTTTGGCGTATTTGCATCCTGAATATGCACAATCATGGAGTCCGAAATACTGATAGACAGCCAGTACATAACTTTCCTGGCTCTCTCATGCCATCCTTTGAATGCTTGCATTTCCTGTTGACTGGGAACATTAGGAAGAACAGGTTCTTCTTCATTTCCTGTAATGAATTCCCAATAGCCTTTTCCCATCAAGAAATTCGTCATTCTAAACTTCCATGCCTGGAAGTTGTTCTTGTCAAGCTTTTCAGTGACAATCTGTGAAAGAGAATCAGATGCCATTACAGAACACTACAAAATATTCTGTCACTGCAAAAAACACAGCTTTTTGCCTCACACGGGCAGATCTGCAAAACTGACGAAAGTGGTATTTCACCACACAGTCACTTCCTAGTGACGATTTTGCATCAACAGGCAACAGGCATGAATCTGCAACTCCCAATATCTCTGCACACAGGCATACGATGCAATTTCTGCGGCAACTTTTCACCGACCCGCAGAACAGTGGTCGCACAGCAAAAACAAGGCCTTTTTCTGAGTGCCTGCGAAGAACTTCCGCCTTCAAAACGGGCCCCGAAATGGCCTCGAATCAAAATAATAAAGTCACTGCAGCATATACTGCGCTCTCGCCACACCACGAAGGGCGTCTCAATCTGAAATAGTGCACTCCTGCACTTCTTGCTGTGCTACCTGCAGAGATTTGCTCCCAAACTCGAAATAGGAAAGCAACACTGGTCCTCTTACCAGGACACCATGAACTTGGCTTGCTTTCTTGAGCTCCTTACCACGAACAAGGCTCTGATACCATGTGAAGATAGTGGGAGAGAGGGAAGGAGTCTCACTTGCAGCTTTCTCACATGCACAAATGGGGGAATACACACAAAGGTGGAGGCTGAAAACAGTTTTTCTCTTCTTAGTTGTGAAAGCCAAAAGAACTCAAGTACAAAGAAATAGAAGAACCCTATATGTGGGTCTCAAACCAAACTCAACTAACTAAGGTGGCATACTAACTGAGCCACGAACTAGTGTAGATAGGGATAGCTGTCATCCAGCTATTATTCGTGAGCAGTGTACCAACCGCATCTCCAGCTAACAAGTCGGTGACATAAATACACAACGGTCACCCTGGCATATCGCGAGTGGAGCTCGATATCTCAACATGAAGTCATATCTTTTTTGAAGAAAGTAGCATCCCATGGATCTTCAACACCATTGAACTCCCTTTTTGACATAAGTAGAAAGAGTCTCTTTTCCTTTTGATGAAGAAACCAAGCTCTTCTACCCATGTGATATCGAGTCCACCTACCAAAGCCATTGGGGCTATATTCCTTTCCTTTGAAATTCAAAGTGACATCAGAAACCCATTCTCTGATCTCAGAGTCATTTAGGATAGCCATCACATTAGCTGATTGCTCCATAATCCTACAAGAAAAGATAATGAAGAATTTAGATACATACAAGTAAAGTACAATATACAACCCTTGATACAATAAATGTGGGAAATAGCCCAAAAGGCTTTACAAGGCTTCATATGGCAATAAATGTGGGAAATAGCCTAAAAGGCTTTACAAGGCTTAAATATTTGTACAAATGTAAAAAAATTAGCCAATAAAGCTTTACAAGTAATATTAAATGTCGTCTAGTGATAAAGCTTCAATCTTCATGAAGATTCATGTAATCTATCCATCCATTGATTTACCCTCTAGTCATAAAGCTTCAATCTTCGTGATGACATGTAATCTGTCCATCCATTGATATCTATGCATTGATACCCAACTGATGCAATCTATCCACTAAAAACTGTTCCACTGATATCCACTTATGCAGCCCACATGATATCCACTTATGCATCCCACGGATACTCGTTAATTAGTGAATGGTCGGGATGGTCGGGTTTATTACAAAAGGCGCTTCATATGACAATAAATGTAAAAAATAGCATAGAAGGCTTTACAAGGGTTTTTATGACAATAAAGGAGCTTAAATATTTATACAAATGCAATAAAAATAACCAATAATCATCAAGCTCCAATATGTCCCATGACATGTAATCTGTCCACTGATATATGTAATCTGTCCACTGATATCTGCTCATGCAATCTGCCCACTGATAAACTTCTTGGTAAATGGTAAAAGGTCTTATTTAATAGCATGTTATGAGTGTTAAACCGCATGTGAGTGAAGGGACTGACAACGATTAGGAACTAGTTAGAAAAATTTGAGCATGGCTTCGATTGGTAACTTGGAGAATTGTCTCTCCTCTAAGGCAATCTAATCTATGCTAAACCAACCGTCGAAGCGAAGAAAAGCAATAAATAATTTCTTTTTCTGTGTTCATTTTAATGTGTTGGGGTTTAAGAGGCTTAAATATGCAAAAGAAGGGGTTGTGATGTAGAGGCTAAACCTGCATGTGATATAAATGAAGAACAAGTATCTAAAGAAAAGTTAACATTTTTCAATTTAAAAGATGAATATATATAAAAATATTATCTCACCTTCAAAACAAACCATAAATTCACTCTTTTATAATTTTTTAAAAGTATAATATAAAAGATGTAAATATATAAAACTCTCTTTACTTTCTTTCTCTCTCTCTCTCTCTCGACTCCTAAATCTCTTTGTAGCCATAGTCAAGACACCTCATTCTCTCTGTTAATCTCTCTCTCTCTCTCTCTCTATGACAACTCTTAAGCATTTTTCTCTCTATCCTCATCCCACTTATTCTCTCTCTCCCTCTCCCTCCCTCTAGCAAAGAAGTTTCATTCCTCTCTCTCTCTCCCTCTCTCTCCCTCTCTCTCTTTCTCTCTCTCTCTCTCTCTCTCTCTCTCTCTCTCTCTCTCTCTCTCTTCTCCTGGTGTATAATCCATCCTTCCCCACCAAGTTTTGTAAAACCCGCGTGGGTCTTGGTGGTTAAGGCTCTGGTTCTTGTCGTTGGGTGTGTTGTGTTCGATCCCCCGGGATCGCGTCGGATGAGCCAGAATTGGCTCCTTGGGATTGCTCCTACGACATAAAAAGACTCTTCTTCTCCTGGTGTATAATCCATCCTTCCCCACCAAGTTTTGTAAAACCCGCGTGGGTCTTGGTGGTTAAGGCTCTGGTTCTTGTCGTTGGGTGTGTTGTGTTCGATCCCCCGGGATCGCGTCGGATGAGCCAGAATTGGCTCCTTGGGATTGCTCCTACGACGTAAAAAGACTCTTCTTCTCCTGGTGTATAATCCATCCTTCCCCACCAAGTTTTGTAAAACCCGCGTGGGTCTTGGTGGTTAAGGCTCTGGTTCTTGTCGTTGGGTGTGTTGTGTTCGATCCCCCGGGATCGCGTCGGATGAGCCAGAATTGGCTCCTTGGGATTGCTCCTACGACGTAAAAAGACTCTTCTTCTCCTGGTGTATAATCCATCCTTCCCCACCAAGTTTTGTAAAACCCGCGTGGGTCTTGGTGGTTAAGGCTCTGGTTCTTGTCGTTGGGTGTGTTGTGTTCGATCCCCCGGGATCGCGTCGGATGAGCCAGAATTGGCTCCTTGGGATTGCTCCTACGACGTAAAAAGACTCTTCTTCTCCTGGTGTATAATCCATCCTTCCCCACCAAGTTTTGTAAAACCCGCGTGGGTCTTGGTGGTTAAGGCTCTGGTTCTTGTCGTTGGGTGTGTTGTGTTCGATCCCCCGGGATCACGTCGGATGAGCCAGAATTGGCTCCTTGGGATTGCTCCTACAACGTAAAAAGACTCTTCTTCTTCTTCTTCTTCTCTCTCTCTCTCTCTCTTTCTCTCTTCCTAAGTCTCCCTCTTCTCTTCTCTCTCTCTCTCTCTTTTCCTCTCTCCTCTCGCCACGTTTCATTCTGATAAACATCTCTCTCTCTCTCTCTCTCTCTCTCTCTCTCTCTCTCTCCCTCTCTCTCTCTCCCTCTCTCTCTTTCCCTCTCTCCCTCTTTCTCTCTCTCCCTCTCTCTCTTTCTCTCTCTCTCCCTCTCTCTCCCTACTCTCTCCCTCGCTCAAGCAGCCACGGCCCCCAAGAGACCCGCTTCTCTCTCTTAATCTCTCTCCCCCTCTCTCTCTCTTTCTTTCCCTCCCTACTCTTCTCTCTCATTTAAGGAGCCCCTCTTCTCTGTGTGAATCTCTCTCTCTCTCTCCCTCTCTCCCTCTCCTCTCTCATTTAAGGAGCCCCTCTTCTCTCTCTTAATTTCTCTCTTTCCCTCCCTCCCTATTCTCTCATTTCTCAAATTTACAAACTCAAATATAAATAAAAAACTAATTAAAATAGAACTCAAAAACTCAAATAAGAAACTAATTTAAAAAGAATTGTAATGCCTTCTGAAAGACCACCCTCCTCAAAAACTTTAAGAATAAACTAATTGAAAAAGAATTATAAGTAAAGAAAAAGAATTACAAGACGAATTTTAAGAAATAGAACTCAAAAACTTTAACAAGAAACTAATTGAAAAGAATTGTAAGTAAAGAAAAAGAATTACAAGACGAATAAAAAAGAATGCAAGTACCTGGAAAAAGTGAAAAAAGTAAGGCTCCGCTTATCCTTTCTCTTCCGCTCTTGGTTGCTTCGATGAAATGAGGAGAGAGTTAAAACTAGCCCACTCCTCCTACACATAAATTTGAATTTTCAAAAAAGAGAGGGAAATTTGAATTCATTATAAATTTGAATTCAAATTTGTGTTCAACATTCTTCTTATACTTTCTTCTAACATTCTTCTTATACTTTCTTCTCATACGTTCCTTTTGAATTCAAATTTGTGTTCAACATTCTTCTGGATACTTTCTTCAACATTCTTCTCGATTCTCGTAAGTACTTTTCATTCTTCTCGTAAGTCCTTTTCATTCTTCTCGTAAGTCAAATCTTATTTGTCGTTCTTGCTCGTGATAGTAAGTCAAATCCTCCTCTCCCCTCTCTCTCCTTCTGCTCCCTCCTCTCCTCTCCCTCTCTCTCTCCTCTCTCTCCTTCCTCTCCCCTCCCTCCCTCCCTCCATCCATCCCTCGACCCAGCCCTCCCCTCCCTTCCCCTTCCCTCCCCTCCCTCCGCTGCCAAAACTCCTCCCTCGACCCCTCCCCTCCCCTCCCCTCCCCTCCCTCCTTTCGCCAAAATCCCCCCGTCAACCCCTCCCCTCCCGCTACCCTTCCCCCTTTCCCATCGCCTAACCCCTTCCTCCCCTACCCCTTTTTCCTCCTACCCCCTTTCAACCCTTCCCCCTTTTCCCCTTCCTCCCCTACCCCTTTTTCCCCCTACCCCCTTTCAACCCTCCCCCCTTTTCCCCACCCCCCTTGGAGACCCCCCCAACCCTCCCCCCCTCTTCCCCACCCCCCCTTCCCTGGGCTGGTGGCCGTGGCTGCCAGCCCCCCCTCCTCTCAACCCCTCCCACCCCCTTGCCCCCCTCTCAACCCTCCCCCCCCTCCTTGGTGACCCCCCCGAGCCCTCCCTCCCTTTCCCCCCGGGCTGGCGGCCACAGCCGCCAGCCCCCTCCCCTCCTCTCAACCCCTCCCACCCCCTTGCCCTCTCAACCCTCCCCCCCCTCCTTCGCGACCCCCCCTGAGCCCTCCCCCCCTTTCCCACCCACCCTTCCCCCAGGCTGGCGACCGCGGTCGCCAGCCCCCTCCCCTCCTCTCAACCCCTCCCACCCCTCCCACCCCCTTCAGCCCTCCCACCCCCTCCCCGGGTTGGCGAACACGGCTGCTAGCCCCCTCCCCCTCTCAGCGCTCCCCCCTCCCCCTCTCAGCGCTCCCCCCTTCCCCACCCCCCCTTCGTGACCCCCCAGCCCCCCAGCCCTCCCCCCCTCCCCCCCTCCTCTCAACCCCTCACACCCCCTTCCCGCCCTCTCAGCCATCCCCCCCCCCTTCGAGACCCCCCCAGCCCACCCCCGGCTGGCGGCCGCGGCCGCCAGCCCCCCCCTCCTCTCAACTCCTCCCACCCCTTTCCCCCCCTCTCAGCCCTCCCCCCCCCCTTCGCGACCCCCCAGCCCTCCCCCCCTTTCCCACCCCCCCTTCCCCCGGGCTGGCAACCGCAGCTGCCAGCCCCCCCACCTCTCAACCCCTCCCACCCAACCCCCTCCCCAGGCTGGCGGCCGTGGACACCAGCCCCCCCCTCTTCACCCTCCCCCCCTTCGCGACCCCCCACCAGCCCTCCCCCCCTCTTCCCCACACCCCCCCTTCCCCCGGGCTGGCGGCCGCGGCCGCCAGCCCCCCCCCTCTCAACCCCTCCCACCCCCCCCACCCACCCCCCTCCCCGCCCCCGAGCTGGCGGCCATGGCCGCCAGCCCCCCCACTCTCAGCCCCTCCCACCCCTTCATCCTTCCCACCCAACCCCCTCCCCGCCACCGAGCCCCCCCCCCCTCTCAGCCCCTCCCCTTTCGCCCCACCCACCCCCCTCCTGGCGGCCGCGGCTGCCAGCCGCCCCTCCCACCCCTCTCATGCCTCCCACCCAATCCCCTCCTCACCCCCGAGCTGGCGGCCGTGGTCGCCAGTCGCCCTTCCCACCCCTCACCCCTCTCACCCAACCCCCTCCCCGCCCCCAAGCTGGCGGCTGCGGCCGCCAGCCCCCCCTCCCACCCCCTTCCCTCCCACCCACCTCCCTCTTCGCCCCCGAGCTGGCGGCTGCTGCCGCCAGCCACCCCCTCTCTCGGCCCTCGATCCCCTTCCCCCCCACCCACCCCTCTCCTCGCCTGGCCAGCGTCGCCAGCCCCCTTCCTCCCCACTAGGCCGCCAGCCCCCCCTTCCCCCTCCCCCCTTCCTCCCTCCATGGGAGACACAGTCCCTCCTTTCCCCCCCCTCCCTCATCCTTTCCTTCCTCTACTCAACCCCACCCTCTGCCTCCCTTCCTCCTCCCTTCCCTCTAGTCCCTCCATCCTCTTCTTCTCCTCCCCTGAACCTTTCTCTCTCTAGTTCCTCTCTCTTCAAATTTTAAAAAAGAAACTAGAAAAATTAATCAAAAAAATTTGCAAGTACCTGAAAAAGTTTGTAAGTTTGCTCTTTCTTGCTTTCTTGCTCTTCCTTCCTTGCTCTCTTGATCGTCCTTGCTTTCTTGCTTTCTTGCTTCAGTGAATGAAATGAGGGGAGAATGAATGAAGAAGGAAGACTATGTATAAGAAAAATTAGGTTTTCCTCCTCCTCTCCTATTGGCTTTCCATTCCTCCCCTCTCTCCTATTGGCTTTTCATTTATCCCCTCTCCCATTGGCTCCCATTACTCCCCCTCTCCTATTGGACCCCCATCCCTCATCCATTAGCCCTCCCCCCATCCATCCATTTCTTCTTCCTCCCCATTGCCACCACTTCCATCCCACATTTCCACCACGTCCCATACTCCTCCCATTTCCCAAAATCCCATATTTTCCCATCTCACCCTCCTCTTTTTCATCCCCTATTAACTCCCTCACTCATTTCACTCCCTTATTAGCCTACTCCCCTATTACCTTCCCCTCTCCCATTCCATTCTTCCCTCCCCACTCTCACTTCCACTTCCCATTACTCACTTGCCATTTGAAAACTATTAATATATTATTATACTATTTTTTATACTTATTATCATACATCCTTATTACTTCCCTATCCTATTCCGCTCCTCCCTCCTCATTCCCACTTCCACTTCCCATTACTCACTTGCTATACACATTTGCAAACTATTAATATATTATTATATGATTTTTTATACTATTTGTAAACTTACATATGGCAAAATCACAGGTGTTAAAGCGATCCTATTGTGGTCATACAACAACTGTGCTTTTATTCAAGGGCATATTTATCCTCACCAACAAGCTTATTTACTCAAGGTATGAAGTGCATAATTTGTGCACTAGGTGTTTACTTTGTGTCAAAATAGTTTGCCACACAGACACACATATACACATACCGAGAATTTTCTAATATTATCGCATCTACATTTCTCCGATGGGCACAAAACTTTGTACACGCCTCAAACTAGGTCTTATTGACTTGCATACAAAGTGGTGCACCCATCTCCTAAGTACTTGTTCGGATAACACACCTCCAAACGTATTTTATGAGGATTGTGCATAACACTAGCAACAAAATGGTGTATCATGTGAGACCGACTATGCAAAGCATATCCAATGGACACAAGAATTTACACGTTCCTCAACCTAGGCAGTATTGACTTGTGTGCAAAGTGACATCCCCATCCGATAAGTACTTGTTTGAAAAATACACCTACGATCGTGTTTTTTGACGATTGTGCATGACACTAAGGCAACAACGGTGTTTTATGCTTGATCGACAATGCAAAGTATATCCGATGGGCACAATACTTTTCACACACCTTCAACTAGGTAGAATCGACTTACATTCAAAGTGGCACGCCCATCCCATAAGTGCTTGATCAGATAACAAACCTAGCAGCGTGTTTTTTGACGGATGTGCATGTCACTAGTAAAAATAGTATTTAATGCTCGATCGACCATGCAAATGATATCCGATGGGCACAAAACTTTTCTTATGCCTCAACCTAGGTGGTATTGAAATGTTCTCAATGAGGCACACCCATCCGATAAGTACTTGGTCAGATAACACACCTAATGGCGTGTTTTTTTGCGGATGTGCATATCATTAGGGAAAAAATAGTGTATAATGCGTGATCGACCATGCAAATCATATCCGATGGTGACAATACCTTGGACACACCTCAACGTAGTTAAAATGGACTTGCATGCAAAGTGGAGCCCCCATCTGATAAGTACTTATTTGAATAACACACCTATGGCCGTGTTTTTATATGGTTGTCCATGACACTAAGGCAGAAACAGTGTGTTATGCTTGATCGACAATGCAAAGCATATCCGATGGGCACGATACTTTGCACACACCTTTAACTAGATGGAATTGACTTACATGCAAAGTGGCACGCCCATTGCATAAGTGCTTGATCAGATAACACACCTAGCAGCGTGTTTTTTTACGGATGTGCATGGCACTAAGACAAAAATGGAATTTAATGCTCGATCGACCATGCACAGCATATCCGATGGGCACGATACTTTGTACACACCTTCAAATAGGTGGAATTGACTTACATGTAAAGTGGCATTCCCATCGCATAAGTGCTTGATCAAATAACACACCTAGCAGCGTGTTTTTTTACGGATGTGCATGGCACTAAGGCAAAAATGGTATTTAATGCTCGATCGACCATGCAAAGCATATCCGATGGGGATAATACTTTTTCTATACCTCAACCTAGGTGGTATTAAAATTTTTTCAAAGAGGCACACCCATCCGATAAGTACTTGGTCAGATAACATACCTAAGGGCGTGTTTTTTTGCGGATGTGCATACCACTAGGGGAAAAACGGTGTATAATGCGTGATCGACCATGCAAATCATATCCGATGGTGACAATACTTTGCACACACCTCAACCTAGTTGAAACAGACTTGCGTGCAAACTGGAGCCCCCATCCGATAAGTACTAGTTTGAATAACACATCTAGGACTGCGTTTTTTGACGAATGTGCATGACACTAAGACAAAAACGGGGTTTTATGCTTGATCGACAATGCAAAGGATATCCGATGGGAACAATACTTTCCGCACACCTTCAACTAGGTGGAATTGACTTACATGCAAAGTGGCACGCCCATCCCATAAGTGCTTGATCGGATAACATACCTAGCAGCGTGTTTTTTGACGGATGTGCATGACACTAGAGCAAAAATAGAATTTAATGCTCGATCGACCATGCAAAGGATATCCGATGGGAATAAAACTTTTTGTATGCCTCAACCTAGGTGGTATTGAAATGTTCTCAATGAGGCACACCCATCCGATAAGTACTTGGTCAGATAACACACCTAATGGCGTGTTTTTTTGCGGATGTGCATATCATTAGGGAAAAAATGGTGTATAATGCATGATCGACCATGCAAATCATATCCGATGGTGACAATACTTTGCACACACCTCAAAGTAGCTAAAACGGACTTGCGTGCAAAGTGGAGCCCCCATCTGATAATTACTTATTTGAATAACACACCTATGGCCGTGTTTTTATATGGTTGTGCATGACACTAAGGCAGAAACGGTGTGTTATGCTTGATCGACAATGCAAAGCATATCCGATGGGCAGGATACTTTGCACACACCCTCAACTAGGTGGAATTGACTTACATGCAAAGTCGCATTCCCATCGCATAAGTGCTTGATCGGATAACACACCTAGCAGTGTCTTTTTTTACGGATGTGCATGGCACTAAGGCAAAAATGGTATTTAATGCTCGATCGACCATGCAAAGCATATCCGATGGGCATAATACTTTTCCTATACCTCAACCTAGGTGGTATTAAAATTTTGTCAAAGAAGAACACCCATCTGATAAGTATTTGGTCAGATAACATACCTAAGGGCGTGTTTTTTTACGGATGTGCATACCACTAGGGAAAAAACGCTGTATAATGCATGATCGACCATGCAAATCATATCCGATGGTGACAATACTTTGCACACACCTCAACCTAGTTGAAACGGACTTGGGTACAAACTGGAGCCCCCATCCGATAAGTACTAGTTTGAATAACACACCTAGGACCGTGATTTCTCATGGTTGTGCATGACACCAAGGCAAAAACGGTGTTTTATGCTTGATCGACAATGCAAAGCATATCCGATGGGCACAATACTTTGCACACACCTTCAACTAGGTGGAATCCACTTACTTGCAAAGTGGCATGCCCATCCCATAAGTGCTTGATCAGATAACATACCTAGCAGCGTGTTTTTTGATGGATGTGCATGACACTAGAGCAAAAATAGTATTTAATGCTCGATCGACCATGCAAAGGATATCCGATGGGCACAAAACTTTTCTCACACCTCAACCTAGGTGGTATTGAAATGTTCTCAATGAGGCACACCCATCCAATAAGTACTTGGTCGGATAACACACCTAATGGCGTGTTTTTTTGCGGATGTGCATATCATTAGGGAAAAAATGGTGTATGATGCGTGATCGACCATGCAAATCATATCCGATGGTGACAATACTTTGCACGCACCTCAACATAGTTAAAAGAGACTTGCGTGCAAAGTGGAGCCCCCATCTAATAAGTACTTATTTGAGTAACACACCTATGGCCGTGTTTTTATATGGTTGTGCATGACAGTAAGGCAAAAACGGTGTGTTATGCTTGATCGACAATGCAAAGCATATCCGATGGGCACAATACTTTGCACACACCTTCAACTAGGTGGAATTGACTTACATGCAAAGTGGCACGCCCATCGCATAAGTGCTTGATCAGATAACACACCTAGCAGCGTGTTTTTTTTACAGATGTGCATGGCACTAAGGCAAAAATGGTATTTAATGCTCGATCGACCATGCAAAGCATATCCGATGGGCATGATACTTTGCACACACCTTTAACTAGGTGGAATTGACTTACATGCAAAGTGGCACGCCCATCCCATAAGTGCTTGATTGGATAATATACCTAGCAAGGTGTTTTTTTACGGATGTGCATGACACTAGAGCAAAAATAGTATTTAATGCTCGATCGACCATGCAAAGCATATCCGATGGGCACAATACTTTGCACACACCTTCAACTAGGTGGAATTGACTTACATGCAAAGTGGCATGCCCATCGCATAAGTGCTTGATCAGATAACACATGTAGCAGTGTGTTTTTTAACGGATGTGCATGCACTAAGGCAAAAATGGTATTTAATGCTCGATCGACCATGCAAAGCATATCCGATGGGCACGATACTTTTCACACACCTTCAACTAGGTGGAATTGACTTACATGCAAAGTGGCATTCCCATCGCATAAGTGCTTGATCGGATAACACACCAAGCAGCGTGTTTTTTTACGGATGTGCATGGCACTAAGGCAAAAATGGTATTTAATGCTCGATCGACCATGCAAAGCATATCCGATGGGCATAATACTTTTCCTATACCTTAACCTAGGTGGTATTAAAATGTTTTCAAAGAGGCATACCCATCCGATAAGTACTTGGTCAGATAACATACCTAAGGGCGTGTTTTTTTGTGGATGTGCATACCACTAGGGAAAAAACGGTGTATAATGCGTGATGGATATGCAAATCATATCCGATGGTGACAATACTTTGCACACACCTCAACCTAGTTGAAACAGACTTGTGTGCAAACTGGAGCCCCCATCCGATAAGTACTAGTTTGAATAACACACCTAGGACCATGTTTTTTCATGGTTGTGCATGACACCAAGGCAAAACCGGTGTTTTATGCTTGATCGACAATGCAAAGCATATCCGATGGCCACAATACTTTGCACACACCTTCAACTAGGTGGAATTGACTTACATGCAAAGTGGCATGCCCATCCCATAAGTGCTTGATCAGATGCAATTCCTAGCAGTGTGTTTTTTGACGGATGTGCATGACACTAGAGCAAAAATAGTATTTAATGCTCGATCGACCATGCAAAGCATATCCGATGGGCACAAAACTTTTCCTACGTCTCAACCTAGGTGGTATTGAAATGTTCGCAATGAGGCACACCCATCCGATAAGTACTTGGTCAGATAACACACCTAGCAGCGTGTTTTTTTACGGATGTGCATGGCACTAAGGCAAAAATGATATTTAATGCTCGTTCGACCATGCAAAGCATATCCGATGGGCACGATACTTTTCACACACCTTCAACTAGGTGGAATAGACTTATATGCAAAGCGACACGCCCATCCCATAAGTGCTTGATCGGATGACATACCTAGTAGCGTGTTTTTTGACGGATGTGCATGACACTAAAGCAAAAATAGTATTTAATGCTCGATCGACCATGCAAATGATATCCGCGATGGGCACAAAACTTTTCGTACACCTTAACCTAAATGGTATTGAAATGTTCTCATTGGTGGTATTGAAATGTTCTCAATGAGGCACACCCATCCGATAAGTACTTGGTCAGATAACACACCTAATGGCGTGTTTTTTTGCGGATGTGCATATCATTAGGGAAAAAATAGTGTATAATGCATGATCGACCATGCAAATCATATCCGATGGTGACAATACTTTGCATGCACCACAAAGTAGTTAAAACGGACTTGCGTGCAAAGTGGAGCCCCCATCTGATAAGTACTTTTTTGAATAACACACCTATGGCCATGTTTTTATATGGTTGTGCATGACACTAAGGCAAAAACAGTGTGTTATGCTTGATCGACAATGCAAAGCATATCCGATGGGCACAATACTTTGCATGCACCTTCAACTAGGTGGATTTGAATTACATGCAAAGTGGCACGCCCATCCCATAAGTGCTTGATCAGATAACACACGTAGCAGTGTGTTTTTTTACGGATATGCATGGCACTAAGGCAAAATTGGTATTTAATGCTCGATCGACCATGCAAAGCACATCCGATGGGCACGATACTTTGCACACACCTTCAACTAGGTGGAATTGACTTACATGCAAAGTGGCATTCCCATCGCGTAAGTGCTTGATCGGATAACACACCTAGTAGCGTGTTTTTTTACGGATGTGCATGGCACTAAGGCAAAAATGGTATTTAATGCTCGATCGACCATGCAAAGCATATCCGATGGGCATAATACTTTTCCTATACCTCAACCTAGGTGGTATTAAAATGTTGTCAAAGAGGCACACCCATCCGATAAGTACTTGGTCAGATAACATACCTAAGGGCGTGTTTTTTGCGAATGTGCATACCACTAGGGAAAAAACGGTGTATAATGCGTGATCGACCATGCAAATCATATCCGATGGTGACAATACTTTGCACACACCTCAACCTAGTTGAAACGGACTTGCGTGCAAACTGGAGCCCCCATCCGATAAGTACTAGTTTGAATAACATACCTAGGCCCGTGTTTTTTCATGGTTGTGCATGAAACGGTGTTTTATGCTTGATCGACAATGCAAAGCATATCTGATGGGCACAATACCTTGCACACACCTTCAACTAGGTGGAATCCACTTACATGCAAAGTGGCATGCCCATCCCATAAGTGCTTGATCGGATAACATACCTAGCAGCGTCTTTTTTGACGGATGTGCATGACACGAGCAAAAATAGTATTTAATGCTCGATCGACCATGCAAAGCATATCCGATGGGCACAAAACTTTTCGTATGCCTCAACCTATGTGGTATTGAAATGTTCGCAATGAGGCACACCCATCCGATAAGTACTTGGTCAGATAACACACCTAGCAGCGTGTTTTTTTACAGATGTGCATGGCACTAAGGCAAAAATGGTATTTAATGCTCGATCGACCATGCAAATCATATCCGATGGGCACGATACATTGCATACACCTTCAACTAGGTGGAATAGACTTATATGTAAAGCGGCATGCCCATTCCATAAGTGCTTGATCGGATAACATACCTAGCAGCGTGTTTTTTGTCGGATGTGCATGACACTAGAGCAAAAATAGTATTTAATGCTCGATCGACCATGCAAATGATATGCGATGGGCACAAAACTTTTCGTACGCCTTAACCTAGGTGGTATTGAAAGTTTCTCAATGAGGCACACCCATCCGATAAGTACCTGGTCAGATAACACACCTAATGGCGTGTTCTTTTGCGGATGCGGATATCATTAGGCAAAAAATGGTGTATAATGCATGATCGACCATGCAAATCATATCCGATGGTGACAATACTTTGCACCCACCTCAATGTAGTTAAAAAGGACTTGCGTGCAAAGTGTAGCCCCCATCTGATAAGTACTTATTTGAATAACACACCAATGGCTGTGTTTTTTATGGTTGTGCATGACACTAAGGCAAAAACGTTGTGTTATGCTTGATCGACAATGCAAAGTATATCCGATGGGCACAATACTTTGCACACATCTTCAACTTGGTGGAATTGACTTACATGCAAAGTGGCACGCCCATTGCATAAGTGCTTGATCAGATAACACACCTAGCAGCGTGTTTTTTTACGGATGTGCATGGCACTAAGGCAAAAATGGTATTTAATGCTCGATCGACCATGCAAAGCATATCCAATGGGCATAATACTTTTCCTATACCTCAAACTAGGTGGTATTAAAATGTTGTCAAAGAGGCACACCCATCCGATAAGTACTTGGTCAAATAACATACCTAAGGGTGTGTTTTTTTGCGGATGTGCATACCACTAGGGAAAAAACGGTGTATAATGCGTGATCGACCATGCAAATCATATCCGATGGTGACAATACTTTGCACACACCTCAACCTAGTTGACGCGGACTTGCGTGCAAATTGGAGCCCCCATCCGATAAGTACTAGTTGTAATAACACACCTAGGCCCGTGTTTTTTCATGGTTGTGCATGAAACGGTGTTTTATGCTTGATCGACAATGCAAAGCATATCCGATGGGCACAATACCTTGCACACACCTTCAACTAGGTGGAATCCACTTACATGCAAAGTGGCATGCCCATCCCATAAGTGCTTGATCGGATAACATACCTAGCAGCGTCTTTTTTGACGGATGTGCATGACACTAGAGCAAAAATAGTATTTAATGCTCGATCGACCATGCAAAGCATATCCGATGGGCACAAAACTTTTCGCACAGCTCAACCTATGTGGTATTAAAATGTTCCCAATGAGGCACACCCATCCGATAAGTACTTGGTCAGATAACACACCTAGCAGCGTGTTTTTTTACAGATGTGCATGGCACTAAGGCAAAAATGGTATTTAATGCTCTTTCGACCATGCAAATCATATCCGATGGGCACGATACTTTGCATACACCTTCAACTAGGTGGAATAGACTTATATGTAAAGCGGCACGCCCATTCCATAAGTGCTTGATCGGATAACATACCTAGCAGCGTGTTTTTTGACGGATGTGCATGACACTAGAGCAAAAATAGATGCTCGATCGACCATGCCAATGATATACGATGGGCACAAAACTTTTCGTACGCCTTAACCTAGGTGGTATTGAAAGTTTCTCAATGAGGCACACCCATCCGATAAGTACTTGGTCAGATAACACACCTAATGGCGTGTTCTTTTGCGGATGCGCATATCATTAGGCAAAAAATGGTGTATAATGCGTGATCGACCATGCAAATCATATCCGATGGTGACAATACTTTGCACCCACCTCAACGTAGTTAAAACGGACTTGCGTGCAAAGTGGAGCCCCCATCTAATAAGTACTTATTTGAATAACACACCAATGGCTGTGTTTTTTATGGTTGTGCATGACACTAAGGCAAAAACGTTGTGTTATGCTTGATCGACAATGCAAAGTATATCCGATGGGCACAATACTTTGCACACATCTTCAACTAGGTGGAATTGACTTACATGCAAAGTGGCACACCCATTGCATAAGTGCTTGATCAGATAACACACCTAGCAGCATGTTTTTTTACGGATGTGCATGGCACTAAGGCAAAAATGGTATTTAATGCTCGATCGACCATGCAAAGCATATCCGATGGGCATAATACTTTTCCTATACCTCAACCTAGGTGGTATTAAAATGTTGTCAAAGAAGCACACCCATCCGATAAGTACTTGGTCAGATAACATACCTAAGGGCGTGTTTTTTTGCGGATGTGCATACCACTAGGGAAAAAACGGTGTATAATAAGTGATCGACCATGCAAATCATATCCGATGGTGACAATACTTTGCACAAACCTCAACCTAGTTGAAACAGACTTGCGTGCAAACTGGAGCCCCCATCCGATAAGTACTAGTTTGAAAACCACATCTAGGACTGTGTTTTTTGATGAATGTGCATGACACTAAGACAAAAACGGTGTTTTATGCTTGATCGACAATTCCAAGCATATCCGATGGGCACAATACTTTGCACACACCTTCAACTAGGTGGAATCGACTTACATGCAAAGTGGCACGCCCATCCCATAAGTGCTTGATCGGATAACATACCTAGCAGCGTGTTTTTTGACGGATGTGCATGACACTAGAGTAAAAATAGTATTTAATGGTCGATCGACCATGCAAAGGATATCCGATGGGCACAAAACTTTTCGTACACCTCAACCTAGGTGGTATTGAAATGTTCTCAATGAGGCACACCCATCCGATAAGTACTTGGTCAGATAACACACCTAATGGCATGTTTCTTTGCGGATGTGCATATCATTAGGGAAAAAATGGTGTATATTGCATGAGCGACCATGCGAATCATATCCGATGGTGACAATACTTTGCACGCACCTCAACGTAGTTAAAACGGACTTGCGTGCAAAGTGGAGCCCCCATCTGATAAGTACTTATTTGAATAACACACCTATGGCCGTGTTTTTATATGGTTGTGCATGACACTAAGGCAGAAAGGTGTGTTATGCTTGATCGACAATGCAAAGCATATCCGATGGGCAGGATACTTTTCACACACCCTCAACTAGGTGGAATTGACTTACATGCAAAGTCGCATTCCCATCGCATAAGTGCTTGATCAGATAACACACCTAGCAGTGTCTTTTTTTACGGATGTGCATGGCACTAAGGCAAAAATGGTATTTAATGCTCGATCGACCATGCAAAGCATATCTGATGGGCATAATACTTTTCCTATACCTCAACCTAGGTGGTATTAAAATTTTGTCAAAGAAGCACACCCATCTGATAAGTATTAGGTCAGATAACATACCTAAGGGCGTGTTTTTTTGCGGATGTGCATACCACTAGGGAAAAAACGCTGTATAATGCGTGATCGACCATGCAAATCATATCCGATGGTGACAATACTTTGCACACACCTCAACCTAGTTGAAACAGACTTGCGTGCAAACTGGAGCCCCCATCCAATAAGTACTAGTTTGAATAACACACCTAGGACCGTGTTTTTTCATGGTTGTGCATGACACCAAGGCAAAAACGGTGTTTTATGCTTGATCGACAATGCAAAGCATATCCGATGGGCACAATACTTTGCACACACCTTCAACTAGGTGGAATCCACTCACATGCAAAGTGGCACGCCCATCCCATAAGTGCTTGATCGGATAACATACCTAGCAGCGTGTTTTTTGACGGATGTGCATGACACTAGAGCAAAAATAGTATTTAATGCTCGATCGACCATGCAAAGGATATCCGACGGGCACAAAACTTTTCTTACACCTCAACCTAGGTGGTATTGAAATGTTCTCAATGAGGCACACCCATCCGATAAGTACTTGGTCAGATAACACACCTAATGGCATGTTTTTTTGCGGATGTGCATATCATTAGGGAAAAAATGGTGTATAATGCATGATCGACCATGCAAATAATATCCGATGGTGACAATACTTTGCACGCACCTCAACGTAGTTAAAACAGACTTGCGTGCAAAGTGGAGCCCCCATCTGAGAAGTACTTATTTGAATAACACACCTATGGCCGTGTTTTTATATGGTTGTGCATGACAGTAAGGCAAAAACGGTGTGTTATGCTTGATCGACAATGCAAAGCATATCCGATGGGCACAATACTTTTCACACACCTTCAACTAGGTGGAATTGACTTACATGCAAAGCGGCACGCCCATCGCATAAGTGCTTGATCAGATAACACACCTAGCAGCGTGTTTTTTTATGGATGTGCATGGCACTAAGGCAAAAATGGTATTTAATGCTCGATTTCAAAGAGGCACATCCATCCGATAAGTACTTGGTCAGATAACATACCTAAGGGCATGTTTTTTTGCGGATGTGCATACCACTAGGGAAAAAACGGTGTATAATGCGTGATCGACCATGCAAATCATATCCGATGGTGAGAGTACTTTGCACACACCTCAACCTAGTTGAAACAGACTTGCGTGCAAACTGGAGCCCCCATCCGATAAGTACTAGTTTGAATAACACACCTAGGACCGTGTTTTTTCATGGTTGTGCATGACACCAAGGCAAAAACGGTGTTTTACGCTTGATCGACAATGCAAAGCATATCCGATGGCCACAATACTTTGCACAGACCTTCAACTAGGTGGAATCAACTTACATGCAAAGTGGCATGCCCATCCCATAAGTGCTTGATCGGATAACATACCTAGCAGCGTCTTTTTTGACGGATGTGCATGACACTAGAGCAAAAATAGTATTTAATGCTCGATCGACCATGCAAAGCATATCCGATGGGCACAAAACTTTTTGTACGCCTCAACCTATGTGGTATTAAAATGTTCGCAATGAGGCACACCCATCCGATAAGTACTTGGTCAGATAACACACCTAGCAGCGTGTTTTTTTACGGATGTGCATGGCACTAAGGCAAAAATGGTTATTTAATGCTCGATCGACCATGCAAAGCATATCCGATGGGCACGATACTTTGCATACACCTTCAACTAGGTGGAATAGACTTATATGCAAAACGGCATGCCCATCCCATAAGTGCTTGATTGGATAACATACCTAGCAGCGTGTTTTTTGACGGATCTGCATGACACTAGAGTAAAAATAGTATTTAATGCTCGATCGACCATGCAAATGATATGCGATGGGCACAAAAATTTTCGTACGCCTTAACCTAGGTGGTATTGAAAGTTTTTCAATGAGGCACACCCATCCAATAAGTACTTGGTCAGATAACACACCTAATGGCGTGTTTTTTTGCGGATGCGCATATCATTAGGCCAAAAATGGTGTATAATGCGTGATCGACCATGCAAATCATATCCGATGGTGACAATACTTTGCAACCACATCAACGTAGTTAAAACGGACTTGCATGCAAAGTGGAGCCCGCATCTGATAAGTACTTATTTGAATAACACACCTATGGTCGTGTTTTTATATGGTTGTGCATGACACTAAGGCAAAAACGGTGTGTTATGCTTGATCGACAATGCAAAGCATATCCGATGGGCACAATACTTTGCACACATCTTCAACTAGGTGGAATTGACTTACATGCAAAGAGGCACGCCCATCGCATAAGGGCTTGATCAGATAACACACCAAGCAGCGTGTTTTTTTACGGATGTGCATGGCACTAAGGCAAAAATGGTATTTAATGCTCGATCGACCATGCAAAGCATATCCGATGTGCATAATACTTTTCCTATACCTCAACCTAGGTGGTATTAAAATGTTTTCAAAGAGGCACACCCATCCGATAAGTACTTGGTCGGATAACATACCTAAGGGCGTGTTTTTTTGCGGATGTCCATACCACTAGGGGAAAAACGGTGTATAATGCGTGATCGACCATGCAAATCATATCCGATGGTGACAATACTTTGCACACACCTCAACCTAGTTGAAACGGACTTGTGTGCAAACTGGAGCCCCCATCCTATAAGTACTAGTTTGAAAAACACATCTAGGACTGCGTTTTTTGACGAATGTGCATGACACTAAGACAAAAACGGTGTTTTATGCTTGATCGACAATTCAAAGCATATCCGATGGGCACAATACTTTGCACACACCTTCAACTAGGTGGAATCGACTTACATGAAAAGCGGCACGCCCATCCCATAAGTGCTTGGTTGGATAACATACCTAGCAGCGTGTCTTTTGACGGATGTGCATGACACTAGAGTTAAAATAGTATTTAATGCTCGATCGACCATGCAAAGGATATCCGATGGGCACAAAACTTTTCGTACACCTCAACCTAGGTGGTATTGAAATGTGCTCAATGAGGCACACCCATCCGATAAGTACTTGGTCAGATAACACACCTAATGGCGTGTTTTTTTGCGGATGTGCATATCATTAGGGAAAAAATGGTGTATATTGCATGATCGACCATGCAAATCATATCCGATGGTGACAATACTTTGCACGCACCTCAACGTAGTTAAAAGGACTTGCGTGCAAAGTGGAGCCCCCATCTGATAAGTACTTATTTGAATAACACACCTATGGCCATGTTTTTATGTGGTTGTGCATGACACTAAGGCAGAAACGGTGTGTTATGCTTGATGGACAATGCAGTGTCTTTTTTTACGGATGTGCATGGCACTAAGGCAACAAAAGGGAATTATACAAAAAAAACCGAAAATCTCATCATGACCTTATTCGACATTCCAGACAAAAATATGCATTTTGGAAGGAGCAAGCTATTTCGCATCCTGATGACTACATGTGCCTTATTGTAGATGGCATGGATCAAAATACAACAACATTGCCTCGTTTTGTTGCCGCTCCACCTAAATTACAAGGAAAGCACTTTCTAAAGACACATCTATGTGGAGTGTTAGTGCATGGAATGAAGTTCTTTGCAGATATATGGATTGATTCCTTGCATCTACATGATAGCAATCAAGTTGTAACATCTATTATGAAGGCAATTCACAATGTACATGCAGAAAAAGGTCGCCTGCCACCGAATTTGAGAATACAAGCTGATAATTGCTGGCGAGAAAATAAGAATGTACTCATGTTTGGATTCTGCTCCATGCTAGTTGCTCATCAAATCTTTAATGAGGTCGAATGTGGATTTTTGTATGTTGGGCATACACATGAGGATATCGATCAGGTTTTTAGCACAGTCTCAAGGGAGCTTAAATGCAAGGATGTGGAGACAATAGATGACTTGGTAAGAAGATGTGGCAGGCAAGTTGGTGGTCGTAAGGAAAGTACAGTATGTGAGAGGCTCGAAAGAATGTATGATTGGAAGAGCTTCATTCTACCTTTCATACAAACGGGTGGTGATGCATTAACAGGTCATACCAATCCACACTACTTTCTTTTTTTTTTAAAAGATGAAAAACCCGTAATGCAATGGCAACAGTATTCTCATGATACAAAATGGGAACCTGAAGAAACTTACAGTCTCTTAACTTCAATTCCCAGCAAGGAAAGGTATCCAACATGGGATCCTATACAAGAATTTAATGAGAGGTCTAATTGTGAAATAGATGGATTAAAAGCATTTATTACATACAAAGAGGAAATGCTCCGGAGATATCCTGATTCGAAGCCTACTTGGAGAGAACACATTACCACTGTAATTAACAAGACACGAAATTTAATAAAGGACCTTGAGAGAATGCGAGGCTCAAAGAATCTCAAGGAAGAATGCAATATGTTTTGGCCAAATGTTCATAACGATTTGCGCCCAGCTCCAGTCTTTGAAAATGAATTTGTATCATTACTCCCACGTCCATATTGTGGACCGAAGAAGAGAGAGTTTATGCCACAAGTAGATATAGAGGTCGATTGTTTTGTTGTGGTTCGGCCATCGGATGATGAATATGAGAATGTGAAGTTTTGGGTTGCAAAAGTAGTTGATGTGCAAAGAGATGACCAAGGGAGAGCTACAACATTTACAGCGGTATGGTATGAGCCAAAGGGCAGGAAGGAGAATATGGATAACAACACATTATATACTAATTGTATAATGAAGGAGTGGGTCCCAAATGATGAAGCGGTCTCTCAAGTTTCGACGGAGACAATCATAGTGTCTTGGCATTCAAGGGCAAAGAAATCAAAGAAGCACATGGGATATGAGGTAGAAGGAAAAATAAAAATACCACAGCAAACTATTTTGCATATACACGAATTTTTAAGGATGCTTGCCATGGAGGAAGTAGAAGGAGACAGCGCAAATGAAGAATGTCCATGATTAAAGCTTTGTATTGAAGTCCATTGAAGGATTTTATTTGGGTACTAGGCAAGGAGCCAATCCAAGACAATTATAATCAGAGTCATCACCTCCTATGTCAAATGAGAGTCAAAATATGCACTGAATGTCACCCAAGGGTCAAGGCTTGCCAAGACAATAGGGAGTTAATGCAGATGGCACCTGGCAAGGGACTATCACAGTGAGCAATAAGACAATGGGGAGTCAATGCACCCAAGGGGCAAGGCTTGGCAAGATAACTTGTGGGAGTTAATGCAGATGGCACCTGTATTTTGCACTGGATGTCACCCAAGGGTCAAGGCTTGGCAAGACAATAGGGAGTTAATGTAGATGGCACCTGGCAAGGGACTATCACATTGAGCAATAAGACAATGGGGAGTCAATGCATCCAAGGGGCAAGGCTTGGCAAGACAAGCCTAGGTCAAATTATGCAGATGGCACCTGGAAAGGGACTGTCGTGACATTGAGCAATAAGACAATGGGGAGTCAAATTATGCAGATGGCACGAATTGAGGCTCTTTAAGAGCAACAATTTAAATTGTAAACATATGTTCAATCTATATCATTTTGGATATAAAGACTCTAGCTAAGAGCAACGTCTCTCAATGTAATCATATAAAGAAAGCTATAATTGCTATTATACCTCTTTGGTTCAATACAAAACTTGGGTCTTATGGCATCATGTCTTCTTTCTATTTATTAAAAGTTTTGCTAAATTTTGTGCATATTGCCGAGTGACAATGTTATTTTCATGAAATATTTAAGTCTCCTTTCATGGATTTATAAATTTATCACGTCAATGAAAAACGTCAAGGAAAAATATTAAAAATAATTAAATTAACAAATAACTTAGATATAGCTAGAATTTCTAATATAGGATTATTTCAAATTCTTGCATGTTGGTGCAAAAGTATAGATTGAAAAAACGAGGAAAAAACAATATTTTTATGTGAATATGATAGTGCCACAAAGTGAACTTTTGATTTGGGAAGGAAAAACGTCAAGGAAAATATTAAAAATAATTAAATTAACAAATAACTTAGATATAGCTAGAATTTCTAATATAGGATTATTTCAAATTCTTGCATGTTGGTGCAAAAGTATTGATTGAAAAAACAATATTTTTATGTGAATATGATAGTGCCACAAAGTGGACTTTTGATTTGGGAAGAATATTTTCAGAAAGTAAAATTTTGATTTGGAAAGGATATTTTCATAAAGTAAAGTTTTCATTTGGGAAGGATTTTTGGGCTTCATCCAAAAACAACACAAAAAGTCCAAAATTAATGAAATAGGTGTTCTAATAAGATTCCACCTTGACCTCCGATTAACAATCCGTCTACACCGGCACATTTCCCTACACACATGGGACAATCCTAGGCACGTTTTTAACATGACGGTCCCCACGACACTAACGCATCTCTAACCCCCTAACAATTTTTACTCATTCTTTGGGAACTTGTGTCATGGCCGTTTGAAGACCAAATCGCACCCAGTTGATGCCTAGATTCACTCATACAACATACAATCTCAAATGATAATTTTCAAGTCCTTTTACTATCATTTTCAATCTTGAAAGTTGCCATTACGTAGGCACTAATTTTGACTTGACGATTGCATGTTTTTTGCCATTATCAAGCTACGAAGGTCGAAATCAATTGTGGATTTCAAAGTCAAAGGCACTCACTTAAAGGATACAATTAAGCATTGTGTATGCACCTCAGATCTAGACAAAGACTAGAACTTACATACTTTCACGAGCTTTCTTCAGCCCTTGATGCTCTTCAAGAATTCAACCTCTCACCATCGACAAGCAGCATGGAGGAAATAACAATTGAAGAAGCAATAAGTAGTGATGATAAAAATCCTTCAGAACACCTTAAAGAATAATGCAAAAGCAAAAACAACAACAATGGCAAATGACACTTTGGTAAATTGGAAATGACAAAGTATAATGGACGAGGGGACCCCGCTAGGTTCCTTCAACTCTTCAACACAGCATGTTGTGCTGGAGGCGACTAGTCAAATGAAACCAAAGCCTCCTGGTTCCCGATGGCCCCAACCGATGAGGCTTTGTAATGGTACCTCAACCTTCTCATAGAGGAAAGAGCCACATGGGCATTGCTATTTGACCAGTTCAGAAGAAGATTCCAAACAAAAAGGCTGCAAGTTGAGCCCACATTACAACTAGGCAATATAGATATGCACAAGAAAGAAAAGGTTATAACATACTTAGGAAGAATGAAAAGATTAATATAGCAAAGTGTGATCCCCATCTAGAAGACAAGTACCTCATAGCATGGTTCATCTCTAGCCTGAAAAAATCCATTCGTAAGGACATGAAAAAAGTCAGCAGCTATGCACACTTCAGCAATGCTCATGAAGCTACAATTGACATTGAGGACGGCATGATCAATTCTGACAACAACAATGATGGCTATAAATCAAGTCAACGCGACAAGAAATCTTCAAAGAAGGGAAGCACTTCTCACAAAGATCGCACCACCAAGGACAAAGTGGAAGCCATGGCCCTAAGAGTAAAAGATGAAATGATGCAGGCTATTGAGCAAAAGATGCATGTCTCTCAACCACGACAGTACCCACGAAGAGAAAATGTTTGGTGCCCACAATTTATGGCCAACCATACAGCCAATGAATGCCCAATCTTAAGGAACCAACTAAACCCACCAGAAGTGGCTCAGCCCCCATGGTTATTGTGCCCCACTTGCAATGTTGCAAGGCATGATGTAAATACTTATTTCTACAATATGCGGGTAGCACAACCCTGGCCACAACAATACCAACAGCCACCAATCCTAGTGTACAAACAAGCGGCACTGGCACCCAATGCACAAGTGCACGTCTCAACCTACTCCCAATGAGAACACAAGTGCCTCAACTAATGAGGAATCCCAATCCTCTACAATAACCACGGGCTCCCAATCTTGCTCCAATAGTTCTCGGGGGGGTCACTATGTACAAACCCTCTATATCACGTGCGTTCAAGACCTATTTCTAAAATCCCTTATCTGTAAATTTTTCATTAATAAAATGTACTTTTCTATACAAATCTGTAAATTTTTCCCAAAATTGTTTTAAATACTCCCTTATGTAAATTAAATTTTGTAAAATTTAGATATTAAAAATGTCCTTCTGTTGAACTCACATGATAGGGTTACATATGATGAGTGACCCCCCTGAGCAGTAGTTCCAGTGAACAACTCCAAACTAAAGAGCTGGAACCTCACTATGAGTATGAAATAGAATACCCTATGTACTACATGGATGGTGCCGAAGGACACATCCCGATATATGCAAATCAAGTAAGGCCCACCACATATTGAACACCCATCAAGTGTTTTGGTTGTGGAGAAAACAACCACATAGCAGAATGCCCACACAAGGGTAACCCCATTTCATTCCAACCAGTGTGCAGGGAATGCGGAGTTGGGCATGCTTGCATGGATTGCCCACTAAGAACAAAGCCTCAACCAACCATGGAAGTAAAATCTGATGTACCCCTAGGGATGATAAGTGTGGAAAATCATAGTGTAGCAACATGAAGTGTGGCATCATAGCCAATCTTGATCATAACAAGACAATAGAAAGAAGCGGCACAAAAAATATCCTTTGCTCTCAAAAAGGAAAGAGCCCTCTGGAAAAACAAGCCATGCCAATCCCACAAGACCATGCCTAGCACGTCCACGGAAAGTGCCACCCAAAGAGCCAAGGAAGCATACCCCAATGTTGAAACTGAAAGATGCATTACCAAGCCTTGAAGCAA
The DNA here is from genome assembly GCF_047967505.1 of Dipteris shenzhenensis. NCBI lineage: Eukaryota > Viridiplantae > Streptophyta > Polypodiopsida > Gleicheniales > Dipteridaceae > Dipteris > Dipteris shenzhenensis. Next base: position 33,084,640 of record NC_141600.1, on the reverse strand, counting down.
TGGGTTCAACAAGAACAATAAAACTTTGAGGTAGATAGGATGGCAGCAATAGAGGTTAAGGCACCATCAGCACCCAACATTGACATGGTGATTGATCCAAACAACTTCCAACAGGTAATAAACCAACATGCAAAGCATCCCCAATTGGATGGCACTGCACTAGCAAGCTTCATAAGCTATCCAGACACAATGCCAATTGGGACCTTACTAAGAAATTGCCCTACAATGTGGGAAAGTTTCAAGGGATGGATTGAATATTCACAATACTTCCCCCCACCTAAAGAAGAGGAAAAGGTAATTTTGGTAAAATTTGGTGCTCGAGATGACAGAAAAAATATAACCATCCTGCTAGAGCATAAAGCCTTTGGTCAATACTCACCAGAGTCAACATTCTAGAAAGAGAGCTATATGAAGAATGGGGCCTACCTCCAATGCGGAAGGCAACATTTAACATCTGCCTAGTTGATTACACGAAAATGAAGCCATTGGGTATCGTTGACAATGTGTCAACAAAAATTGCTGGAGTAAGATTCACGCTCTAGTTTACTATCTTGGATCTTCCCAAGGGTGCCACAGCATACCAGATATTGTTGGGAAGACCATGGCTTTGCGAAGCGTCAATACTTCATGATTGGGGCATCGATAGGATCACTATCCAAAATAGAGAAACCGCTATCAAGATAAAACTAGGAACAGGGGAAATCAAACCCATTATTCCTAGAAATGTTGAAGACACTTCTTCCACTATAGCCACCATTCATTCATCCCCTGTACCTACGAATGCACTAAAACCCATAGAAGGGGATACACAAAGTGACAACAATAATTGGATACAGACGTTGGCTACAATAGATAATTGTAAAACAACACATCTAATGTTGCCAGATGTGGATGCCCAAATGATACAACTAGAAGCACCAATATGGGATGATGAATCAGAAGTAGTGGAAATGCCAGTCTTCATGACAAGCGTCGAATGGGACAATGACCCTAAGGAGTCCATAATAGAAGGCTATGGTGCTGACATAGATTGGGATATGGAAACAGAAACTGATAATGCAACCTTGGAAGGACAAATATTTGACAATGAATTGGCAATCCTATAGGCAATCATGGCCATTGAATACCCCAAGATCAACCCTCCAGCACTATCCAATAGCAACCAGTCCAAAAAAAAGAAGGAGGGTGTATAGTGCCAAAAGGCCAAGATAGAGCACTTCAACGAATTCGAAACAGAGTGGTAGAATTGTACTTAACTAAGCCCACAAAAGCACCCGAGTCCCCAAATTTTAATGGGATCCTAAAGGGCTTGAATGTGTTTGTATGGTTGAAGAACCACTTCTTGGGCATGCGACTCCTATTGAAAAGCCATCACTGGTCTCACAAAGCAAAAAGCTTAGAAAGCTCAAACCTAATGTGAGAATGAAGAGTGAAATGGTGAATAGTAACAAAAAAGAAGAACAAGGGAACATAGGTGAATTGGACCAAATATCTTCCAATAAAGCTAGTAGCCAAACAAGCACCTCAAAGTGCCATGAAGGCCTAAGGGAAGTTCCCGATTACTTCAAAACTACACTAGAGGAGAAGCAACAATAGCAATGCCTAGGCCAGACAGGGAATCAAAGCTAAAAGAAACAAAGAATATTGAGGATACCCCAGTTTATGAAGGACAATGCAAGACAAGGAAACTGAATCCTGCCTTGGATGGAGAAGAAGAAAAGCCTATATACATCAGTGAATAGCTCACTCTAGAAGAAGAAATAAAATTGAAAGCATTGCTAATGGAATATACAGATTACATGGCTTCGTCCTACAAAGAAATGAAAGGGATTTCCCAAGAAGTTGCAGTACATACCATACCAATAAGGAAAGGATCCAAACCAAAGGTATGTGGACCTTATAGGAAATCCCAAGTATGGTACCCATGTCTATGAAGAAAAATTACTTGATGCTAGTTTCATTTATGAGATCGAACATACCGATTGGGTGTCACCAATTGTGACTGTTCCTAAGAAAAACAAGAAGCTCATAATATGTGTGAATCTCAAGAATGTCAATGTAGCAACAATCAGAGATCATTATCCCCTACCATTGACTGAAACAATTTTAGAAAGGGTAGTAGGATTTGAAGTGTATAGCTCCTTGGATGGGTTCAAAGGGTACAACCAAGTACAAATTGCACCTCAAGATCAAGAAAACACAATGTTTGGCACATAATGGGGAATTTTCACATATAGAGTCATGCCATTCAGATTATGCAATGCCCCATCTACTTTTCAAAGGGAAATGTACACCGCCTTCAAGGAATTTCTCAACAAGTTCCTACAAGTCGACGACTTGTGCATACACGTACTCAAGATAAAAGGAAAATGCCTTGAAGAAGTCCTTAAAAAGTGGAGTATGGAATCTCTTTGAATCCTCTAAAATGCCAATTCTTAGTCACACATGGAGTAGTCTTGGGACACATAGTCTCTTGACATGGGATTGCAATTCACATGGACAAAATAAAGATCATCATGGAACTCCCCCCCCCCCCCCCCCCCCCGCTAAATGCCAAGGGAATTCAAGTCTTCATGGGACATGCCAAATATTATAGAATATTCATACTAAGGTATGCCATGATTGGAAGGACCCTATATAAGCTCCTAGTCAACTTCATTTGGACAAACAAATGTAAACAAGCATTCGAAACCCTCAAGTGGAAATTGATGTTCTAATGGCACCAAATTGGGACATAGACTTTCATGTACATATTGACGGTTCCAATTATGTAGTAGGGAGTGTGTTATATCAACCTGGAAAACACAACAATGACTACCTAGTATACTTTGCAAGTAGACAGATAAATGATGTGGAGGTGAATTACACCACAACATAAAGAGAAGCCTTGGCAATGATCTACAGCGTGAAGAAATTTTGACACTATCTATTGGCTACTGACTTTATCTTCTACATAGATCATCAAGCCTTATTATATCTTGTGAATCGGCCATGTACCACAAGCCAGATCACTCGATGGCTTCTACTGCTACAAGAATTCAATTTCAAAATTGTGGTGAGAAAAGGAGCTCAACATTTCATTGTTGATCATGTGTCACGATTGAGGGCAAGAGAAGAGCTAGAAGGAATAGAAGATGACCTACCAGATGCTGCATTATTTTAAATAGATGCTGTGCTTGATTGGTGTGTAGACATCATTGGGTACTTAATTGCAGGAAGACCACCTCTTGAAATGAAAGCAGTTGTGTATGCCCTTGAAGCTATGGTCCCACTCGAATTTGTAATACCTAGTCTATGCATAGCAGTCCAAGAATGTATGGGAGATCATGCATCGGTGAAACAAAGACTCTACCAATTAGAGAAGCATACAGAGACAAGATTAGTTGCCTACCATGCTATGACAACAGAAAAACAAAGAAGCAAGGCATGGTTTGATAGAAACCTTTAAAAAAAAGACATCAAGCAAGGTGACTTGGTTCTGCTGTACAATACCAAAGTCCAAAAGGGCAAGCTCAAATTTCTAGGTCAAGGACCTTATAGAGTCAAAAAAAATAATCCCATCAGAGCTGTGCTGTTAGAAACACTGGATGGAGTCTAGTTTGCAACAATAATAAACGAGAGTCAACTGAAGTGCTACTACATCAACATGCAAGCCATCCCCAACAATATTGAAGATTTGGGGGCCCCAAGTCTTCCATAGTTAGGACTAGATTGTATCATGAGCACTCACTAGCATATGTATGCCTTCGCACATATAGGTAGTTTCAATCAATTTCAACCTAGGGCTCAGAGGTGATGATTGAGTCCAACTACCCTATGATTCCCTTAGCAAATTAAGCATATAGGAGGAATGCCCACCTCACTGGTCATGCATAGCGCACCCACACGTTTCGAGCACCATGAATTAATTGCACAAATAAAAGCCCCAAGAGATACTTGTTTTGATCCACACACATGGAACCCTCATCACAAAAAGAGTAAAATGCATTAGCCATTCACAAAAGAAACATGCACTCTTAGCACATGGCACTATATTAGCACTGTCAAACTGGGACCTGATTCATGTGTGCAATGCCAGTGTGAAGACAGTCCAATAAGATTGGAAAAAGGCCTCGACACCATGCCAAATGGCCCAAACCTCAACCTCAACAGTCCTCAAATCACCAACTTGAAGAAGGACACGGTCCAGAATCACCAATCTTTCATCTTTTCTTCATCTTATAGGATTTGGAACCACAGCATGCCCTTCCACCCCCCTTCGCTTCCTCCTTTCCTTCTCTCAGCAATAGCAATAGGTGGCAACCTCTCCATTATTTAATGTTAGGTGAAGTTAGTGTATCTTAGATTCGTTTGGTTTACTTAGTTTTCTTCTCAGTGCTAAAAATATCGATCTATTTGCTTCTAGCATATGTGCGTGTGTGCACGTGCGCGCATGTGTGTGTGTGTGTGCATGCATGCATGTGTGCATGCCCAATGCTTTAAATCCCAATAACTCTCCTCACTGTATGTGCTCCTCAACCATGACTTTGTGCCCCTCCCCCCATGAATTCCCTCACTCCCCCATCCCTCATTGGACCCCCTTCTCAATCACTTTTTGAGATTAGCACTCCTCTCCACCTAAGATGACTTTGATAGATGTGTTCATGAAGGCTAGCCTTGCTATGGCTAGCCTGGTCCTCCACATCTCCTCTATATAACCTTACAAGGTTGGACTCATTGAACTTAGAATCAGTATGTCCATTTTTGCATTTCTTTGCCATCTTGCATGCTGACCTCATAATCATTCCCGCATCGCACAAGTGCACTCTACTCACTCACTCTCCCACTCACCTTCATACCCCCCCCCTCTCTCTCCTTTCACTTTTTTACACAGTTAGTATCCCATCGGTCGTCTCCATAGAAGTATCCCGCCGATCGTCGCCCTCCCAAAATACTATCGACCTTCGCCATTGCGTATTTCGCCGGTCGCCACCATAGAAGTATCCTTCCAGTCACTGCCATAGAAGTATCCCGCCAGTCACCACCAAAGAAGTACCACACAAACCATCACCATTGCTAGATTGCACCAATCGCCACCAAAGGAAAACCCCCTCGACCATCACCATCGTCAGATCATGCCGACCGTCGCCATCTTTGGATCACACTAGTCACCACCAAAGAAAAACCTGCCGATCGTCGCCATCGTTAGACCACGTTGATCGTTGCCATTGATTTACCCCTCCGACTATCGCTATACCCATTTCCTGCCGGCCATGGGGATGTAAAATCTATATAAACAGGCTTATCCCATTGGGCCATCGCCATAGCAATTGCCCCCAAACTCTTGCAAAATATGCCCAGAAATCTCATAGCCTCTTGTCCTCTTCCACTACCATCTGAACAGCCTATTTATGTCCTCCTGCTCTTCCTCATCCACTGACTCCCGCATCACTCAACTGCCATAGGAGTTCTTCAAGTTTGAATCAACACTACTACACACGGATCCTATTGCGACATTTACATACCGACGTTTAGCGTCCGCTTAGCGTTAATCGTCGGTATGAAAAGTGGGTTTCCTAAATCGTCACTATATAGCGACTTTTAAGTGTCGCTATATAGCGACACTGATATACAAATTTATAACGACGTGTTTACAGAGGTGTTTTTTTTTTAAAATAGGCCTTAAAAGTTAGTTTTTTCCAATGACAAATTTTTTTAAATTTTCATACATGTTTGAGCTCATAGAGAATAAAAAAATGAGAGCATGTACATCAAGCCTTTGAACCTCATATATTCATGTCCAAGTTTGAGATGAGAAAAATCAAATAAGAGCATTTACATCAACTGTTTCATCTTGAGCCAAGTCTAAGGCGCCAAACAAGTCTATCTCCAACTCTATACCGAGTTGATCTCCTATATCATCATTGTACTCTAGCATTGTACGTTCACCTAAAAGTATTTGATCATCTTCTTCAATAAAGCTTAAGTGTGGTAATTCTTGATGATTGTTGTCTTCTTCCTCAATATCATGATCTCCATCCTCCTCCCGTGCGATGTCATTATGTGCATCTTCCTCTTGGCTCATATGGTGATCTACATCTTCTTCGCTAGATTCATCAATTGGCATTGGTAGTGGCATCTCCATATCCACATCTCGATCTTCAAAAATTTGCTTACTTCATGGTGCAACTTGGATCACGTACCACCATCTTAGATCAGAATGATCCGGATGAAAAACCACCTATATTGAAGATGGGTGCCAAATGTCGTCAATTATATATATGAAATTATGCTCAAGTACATGTATCAATGGACTTTAAAAACGAAAGCTTCGACTAATTAAATCATTAGTATGCACCTGCTCACAGTGCTCGGGAAGAACAAAAGTATCACTTTCATCGGTCCAATGTTTGGTGGAGTCTATTGCAAAGAGACCGCTACTATCTTTTCTCACTGTCGCATGGGGACCGTTGTAAGTAGTTCTAAACCATTTTACATCAAGAACGAAAATAGTAAATCGTCTGAAATCAATTTCATAGATGTCGCATATGGTTCCACAATAATCCAACTCTGAGGAGAGAAGATTGGTATCTGAAGCACTTGCTTGGCTATCTTGTGTGAAGTTAGCCATGACTCCACAATCATACATGACTCTCTTTGAATCGATGCATTCCACGCGAAAATGTCGTCCATATGACCATAATGCACTGTACTTTTTGTACTGTAAAAGAGCATCATTAAAAAAATGAAGATGCATCTATTTTATAGCATCTATTGCCACAAATAATTACTTAATTACATCAAGAGGTAAGAAACTTACATGCACCATACATCCAGATGATAACTCTCGCTCACGCTCGTTTATTGTCTCTCCATCACGTTCGGCTTTACGTAGAGCCAGTTGTAGCCAATCAAGTGACATGTGAGTAGGGAGAAGAGCCAGATCCCGTGGATATGGTTGTGATCGCCTGTACATTACTCTGAATCTCGTCCTTGCATTTATTCTTTCTGCTTTGGCCACTTCATATCTCTCAATCCACTTCTGCATCTCAGGGCTATTGAGGATACAAAACTTATTGAATTTCTCCATTTGCTCTTCGCTCATCTTTCTTTCAATCCCTTTTCCTTGGGGAACCTCACCAACGATGCGATCATCATCCTTGTTGTGCCAAGCTTGCGGCATATCAGGATCCGTGGATGCAAGAAACTCTATGATATATACTAATGACTCTTGCACAAGCCATCCCTCTACCATGCTTGCTTCTAGTCTTGCTCTTTGTCTTACAAACCCCTTTAAAGTTTTCATAAACCGCTGAAGAAAAAACATCCATCGACTATGAACGGTACCTGCTATAGCCACCTCATCAACTATGTGCACAAGCAAGTGGACTTGCTCGTTGTCATAATGCTCGAGGGAAAGTGCTTCTCAAGCAAGCATACGGCTTCGATGGATTCCACCCTAGCCTTCTCGATGCTCGATATAGAGATCTCTTTTTGAGATATCCACCTATTTCACATGTCCATGCATATGTGAGATATTTGAGATATCCACCTATTTCACATGTCCATGAAGAAAATACATGATGTGATTTGATAGTAAGCATACCTCATAATACCACAGATCTTGAATATAGCATTTCTAACATCTTCTTGTAAGCACCCTTTTATTGTAATTGGGAGGATGAACTATCAAAGCAATAATGAAGTCATGTCAACAATATAACATAATAATAATTACGCTAATGCATCACGATTATCGGTACACTAATTCTACTTAGAATACTGTAAGACCTTGTGCCAATCATGGGACTTGAGGCCACTAAGCTTATTGTCCTTTGAAAATGCTCCTTTCAAGCAACGCATGTACCTTGTCGGTGTTTGAAAAGAGGCAATGTCTGCCTTGACCGTTGCCTCCTCCCTCGTAGAGAGGATCCACGTTGCTTTCGGGAGGACAAATTTTCCCCAAGCATGCACTTGGGGCCACAAATGAGACATTCTATTCATAGCACGCAAGTCTTCTCGCACTCCTCTCGAGTCCTTGGAACCAACCAAGTGTGCCCAAATAGTAGCCCCCACATTCTTGAAGATATGCATGGGATCCAAGAGATGATTGATTTGTAATTGACCCCAATAAGGAAGCTCGTGAAAGATTGATAGCCTCTTCATACCAGGAGGAGGTTCCTCTCCATTCGCCCTCCAAGCTTGAATCTAGTCACTTGCCTTCAAATATGATGGTGGTGGATCAAGCTGACCTCCACGTGCGAGATGGTCGAGCGGAAGGTATCGAGCATGACCTTCATAAACATTTTTCCTCATATGTTTGGAGTAGCGTGCAAGCGATTTCAGAGCCGGTCCACAAACAGGACAAGCATGGTACCCACTTGTAACAAGTCTTGAACGCGTGCATGAATGTGTTAGTACAAGACATGCGTGCAAAAGAGAGTAAAAAAAGAATAATCCCTCATTGTACATGTAAAGACACAACCATGTACCTGCGCACTCTCCATATCCTGGGTAGTCATGCATGGTCCACATCAAGATACCCCTGACCAAAATATCATTGGTATGTCTAGGAGCTCTGGAAATATCAAAGACCTGCACTCCTCTCCATAATATTTGTAACTCCTCTATCAAAGGTGCTATGTACACGTCCATGTTTTTTGCCTTGTACTTTCTTGGCACAAGTAGTGCAAGCATGAGGTGTCCCTTTTTTATTATTAGCCATGGTGGGATATTGTAATTCACCACGACTATGGGCCATGTCTACCAAGATGTCGAGCGTAACCCGAAAGGATTCACACTGTCCATGGCTAGCCCAAGATGTAAGTTGCGTGGCTCCCTCACAAAGTCCGGCCACTGATTATCTATGTGCTTCCAAGCTGCACAATCTACAGGAATCCTCAATGTGTGATTAGTGGACCGATGAGATGCATGCCATGTCATCAACTCTGCAATGGATTTGCATTGGAACATGTGTTGTATTCTTGCAATGATGGGAAAGTGTCTCAAGACCTTTACTGGTATCCGCTCACCCTGCAAGTCATCTCTATATCATTGTTCCCCACACTTTGGACAACTAGCCAAATCTCCATGCTCACGATGAAAGAGAATACAATCATTACGGAAAGCATGGATGGTATCATAATCCATACCCACCGTTGTTAGCATCTTTTTCGCTTCATCTCTTGATGCGGGCATGGTATTTGGTGCAGGCAACATCTTCTGGAGAAACCTATGACAAAGACACTATCCAAATGATGATTCTCAAAACAAACAATATCCAAATAATGAGTCAAATTAATGCAAGGGCTAACCTCATTAAGGCCGAGACACTTGTATCCGACCACCCATATTGTACTTGTAGATTCAAGATTGAGAGACAAGCACGTAGTTTAGACATCCTAGCACCCTCGTACAATTGTGTTGATTGCAACTCTCGCATTTTGACCTCAGACTCTGACATCACGTGTACGTGGGACGTAGTGCCCCTAAAAATGGAATCCATCATGTCGACCATACCCTCGTCGTCATCTGGGAGACTATAGTCTTGCTGAAAGTGAGAAGGTATATGTGTACCCTCGTCACCCTCCTCATCCTGTTTTAAGATTTCGTGTAAATATAAGATCTTCTATTTCCTGGTATACAATAAGATTGTGAACTTAAATAGCTTTGACTTACCGATGGTCCATCAACATGTGCAACACCAACAGGGGGTACTGGTTCCGGCTCCTCTCCATACATCCGCAAGTGGCACTGAGAGTGCTCTCAACGGAAGCAAGAATGGAAGAAGGAGAGATAGAGATAGAGACAGAGAGCCACACAAGTTTTGGTGGGTGCAGAACCACCCTAATCTTCTTTTTCATTCATTTATATATGTGTTTGAGTATTGTACATAACTGGGATTAAGGCATAGTGACCTTTAAAACCACAACCTCCTACTTAAAGGACAATGTGCCTTTAATGGAGAACAACTAGTGAGCATACTATCCAATGCCCATCAATACACGACAATACTCAAACCGCTGACTAGGTAGACTCTTCGTCAGCATATCTGTAGGGTTATCATCTGTATGAACCTTGACAAGCTCTATGCGCTTGTCCTCAAGTACCTCCCTGATGAAATGGTACTTGACCTCAATGTGTTTGGTCTTTGCATGAAAGACCGGATTCCGTGCTAGCTGAATAGCACTCATGGAATCACTATGCAATGTTGGTACACCTGTATGAATCCCCAAATCTCCCACTAGCCGATCAAGCCATATAGCCTCCTTGCAACCCTCTGTAGCTGCAACATACTCAGCCTCTGTGGTAGACAAAGCAACGCACTTCTGTGCGCGAGACATCCACGACACTGCACCACCTGCAAAGGTGAACACATAACCAGAAGTGGATCTCCTACTATCCACATGCCTTGCATAGTCTGAATCTGTGTACCCAAGTACACGCATGTCTCCTTTACCAAAGCAAATGCACATCTCCTTGGTACCCTTCATGTACCTCATGATGCACTTAACTGCCTCCCAATGCCTCTTTCCTAGATTAGCCATATACCGGCTAACAACTCCCACTGCAAATGCAATGTCTGGTCTAGTAGCTATCATAGCATACATAAGACTCCCAACTGCTGATGCATAAGGAACCTTGGCCATCACGGCCCTCTCCTCATCTGATTTGGAACTATCTGTATGACTCAGTTTCACATATGGAGGCAATGGAGTACTCACTGCCTTCCCCCCCTCCATATTGAAATGCTGCAATACTTTTGTAACATACTCTTTTTGTGAAAGCCAAAGGAGTTTCCTACTCCGATCACGCGTGATGCGCATACCAAGAATATGACTTGCAAGTCCCAAATCCTTCATATCAAAGGCCTCATGCAACTTGGCCTTTAATGCATCTAGCTCATAAGTATTCTTGCTAGCCAATAGCATATCATCCACATATAGTGCCAAGATTATCAGGCTATTATCCTTAACCCTTTTAGTGTAGAGGCAGTGATCAATTTCACTCCTTCTAAAACCCTGGGACCGAATGAAAGCATCAAACTTCTGATACCATTCTCTAGGCGCTTGCTTAAGACCATAGAGACTCTTCTTTAGCTTGCAAACTAAATGCTCTTTGCCCTTTTCTTCAAAGCCTTCCGGCTGCACCATGTAAATTTCCTCATGCAAATCCCCATGCAAGAAAGCTGTCTTGACGTCCATCTGCATAAGCTCCATATCCTCTGATGCCACTAGTCCAAGCATGCATCTAAGTGTGGTCATCTTCACAACCGGAGAGAATATCTCATCAAAGTCCACACCCTTCTCTTGCTTGAACCCTTTAGCAACCAAATGGGCCTTGTACCTAGGCACATCATCACCTGTGACCTTCATTTTGTAGACCCATTTACATGGCAATGCTTTCTTTCCATGTGGCAAAGAAACCAAGTCCCAAGTCTTATTCTTCATAAGTGAACTCATCTCTGATTGCATAGCATACTCCCACTTGCGTTTATCCTCACGCATCATAGCCTCTCTATAGTAAGAAGGCTCCCCGCAATCAGTAAGCATCACATAGTCTACCCCTGGAACAAACCTATCAGACGGTCTAGACACTCTAGATGATCTTCTCAAGGGCATTTCAGCTTGTTGTCCCACCTACATATCAGCCACATTTGGCTCATCATTTCCACCAATAGATGATCCCTCATCTACCCTTGATTGTATACCTGTGGGAGTACTTGATGGTACTATTTCTTGCACATTTGGTGCATGGACAGCTTGCTGTCTATCAACATGTGCAGGTGGATTCACATCCTGGAAAGTAATTTTCCTCATTTCCACATCCCTCATGGGTGCCTTATGCATCTTCTTCTCATTGAAGACCACATCATGGCTGCGTATGATCTTCTTTGCTTCTGGATCCCAGAGACAATAGCCCATCTCTCCACTTTCACCATAACCCAGAAAGATGCATTTCCTAGACTTAGGATCTAGCTTCTTTCGAAGCTCTTTTGGCACATGTGCATATGCCTCACACCCAAATATACGCAAATGAGAGTAAGAGGGATTCTTGCCACTCCATGCCTCTTTAGAAATACCACCATCCAAACTCTTACTAGGTGATCTATTGATCACATGCACTGCAGTCTTCATTGCCTCAGCCCAAAAACCACCAGAAAGACTTACATTGGAAAGCATGCATTGCAATCTTTCTTGAATGGTACGGTTCATCTTTTCTGCAACTGGATTTTGCTCTGGAGTACGAGGGGATGTAAGCTCCCTCTTAATCCCACGAGTATCACAGAAATGCTGAAAGTCATGAGAGAGATACTCTCCACCATTGTCAGTCCGTAGGCATTTAAGCGTTCCACCTGACTGATTCTCAACCAAGGCCAGCCATTTCTGAAATACCTGGAACACATCACTCTTCCGAGCTATAGCATAAGCCCACACTTTCCTAGTTGCATCATCAATGAATGTCACATAGTATTCAGCCCCGCCTAATGACCGTGTAGGCATGGGACCACATACATCTGAATGCACCAAATCAAGCATTTCAAACTCTTTCTTTCCCCTTCTTTTATGGGCTGATTTAGTCTGCTTCCCATAGAGACAATGCTCACAAAATTCAAAATCAGAGAAACTCAAACGCGGTACATAACCCAAACGGCGTAAGAGTTTCATTCCATTCTGGCTCATGTGCCCCAACCTGCAATGCCACAAAGAAGTGCTTGGCTGCTCGGTTATTGCAACAACATGATCAAATACCCCTGATACATGTAAGGGATACAAAGTCCCACACTTGGCACCTCTAGCCAAAAGCATAGAGCCCTTTTGAATTTTCCAACTCTGAAAGCCAAAAGTGGTGTGAAAACCAGCATCATCTAGCTGACCCATTGAAATAAGACTCTTGGTCAGCTTAGGCACATGTCTCACATGTTTCAAAACAAATGCAGACCCATTTGCAAAAGAAAACTTTATGTCACCTACTCCCACTATGTCACATGCATAGTCATTTCCAAGATGCACACAACCTGTCTTTCCACTATCATAAGTGGAGAACCATTCCCTATGGGGAGTAACATGGAATGAAGCACCAGAATCCAAAATCCAATCCTGGGAATATGCATCATCTGAAGTGGTAAGCAACTCTGCAGATAAACTAGACATGAAGAGAACGTCATTGTCACTATCATGTGTGACTGCATTGATCTCCTCAATCTTCACTTTTGCTTTGTCTTCCCTTGGACTTTCTTCCTTTTGATTTGCACCCCAATTTGCATTCTTTTTCTTATTCTTTTGCTCTCTTTTCAGCTTGTAGCAATCCTTTTTCATATGGCCCTTCTTGCCACAGTGGTAACACTCAATGTTCCGTGACCTGGATTTGCTACGAGACTTCCCTCTTTCTTGGGACTTCCCCCTGAACTGTGATCTGCCCCTTTGCACATTTAAGGCTGCATCCTGCTTGTTGCCATCCATAGACTTCCGTCTAATCTCTCGGCCAACAAGCTACCCACAACATCATCAAATTTCAGTACTCCACCAGGTGCAGAGTTACTGACAGCTGTACGGAAGGTATCCCATGAGGATGGCAATGAACATAAGAGAAATATTGCCTTAGTCTCTGCATCAAAATTCATTTTCTGAGCCTGAAGTTGGCTGAAAATAATATTGAATTCATTTAAGTGAGAAGCAATGGAGACCCCTTCCTTCATTTGCAGCGCTCAAACAACCTCTTCATGAGGTAAACTTTATTAGAGGCAGTTTCCTTCTCATAAGTGGCACACAGTTTCTTCCACAAATCTTCCGTAGTCTGCTCATTTACTACTGTGAAATAAACTGACTCTGCAAGATGAAGTCTAATAGTAGACTTTGCTAATGCATCCAACTCATTCCAATCATCCTCAGACATATTTGCAAGCTTAGCTTCAATCCCTGCCAAGGGTTTAATCTGCTTCTTTTGAATAAGCACATCCCTTATCTGTTCTTTCCACAAAGAAAAGTTTGTGCCATCAAATTTTTTAATGTTGAAAAACTCCTTTTCAGACGTGGAAGAGGATGCCATGATGCAAATGAAAACAAAATCCCAAATGCTAGTGCCTGCAAGAGAGAATCACACCAAATACCAGGTGCACCCAAATGTGTATGCCACAATAGAGTGAAATATCACCAAAACTCAAAACTCAAAGCATCTGACTCATGTGCATATACTATGCATCCATATGAGCAAATCTGGCCCAAAAGAAAATGCCAATAAGTGCCAAATGACTCAAGCATAAACACTGTCCACTGGCATATGCATCAATAATATCTCATCCAAGAGAGCATAGCACTATTAGTGCATCACCTGCAATGTGTCAAAGTTGTCCCTCAGCATAAAATAGCATCCATGTGCAAAGCGTCCATAAAAAATAGCATCCCACAAGGCAATTTGGGCCTATCAACGCATCCAACAAGGACCGCAATGCATCCAAATGACCTATAAATCATCCATTGCAACCCAATGCATACCACAAATGAGCGCACACTGCTCAAACTACAACCAGAGTAATCTGCATAAGGTATGCTCAAGAAATCATAGTCCCACGATAATGAGCGCTACTGGAAATAGAACCTGAGATGCTTCAAAACATGGGCGCCATTGCATAATCGGACTTAGCAAGAAAATTTGCAAATATCTCTCTTCTGCCAGAACTCCAAAATCCCAACCGATGAGTAGAAATGGGAGTCAACACTTATCCACTGCCATGTGGCATAAATCTAAGGTTTCAAAACCTTAGAATGAAAAATGCATAACAGAGAGACGAAATCGAATACACAGAGATTTATAACTCTGAAAATCCTCCACCGAATCATGCAAGAACTGATAGGTAGGGGTTTTTGGGCATCTGGAACGCAATGGGATAGACGGTTTTGGAAACCGTGGTCTCAATCACTGGGTCCAACACACAGACTGAAAAACGTTTTTGGAAATAGAGCTATCTGTAAACTCCACCGGAGTGCGAATGATGAGCAACATAGAAGTTTTAGGACCTCTTGAGTCCACCGGAACTGACAGATCTGCAAATGGTTGCTCCAAACTTGAGTTCCAACACCCGGGCAAAAAACGGAGGAACTGACACAGTGAGTCAGAAATCCAATGAAATGATCCCAGATTCAAGAATGAAGGTGTTTCCAAGCTCCTGAAGTGAAGTAGACACCAAAAGCAAGAAATAGTTGCCTCTACAAGTCAATATGGAGTCTCTGTCATTGTAGCAGAACAGGGAAAAGCTCAAAAAACGACTTTTTCTTTGAAAGCTCTTAACAGGCTCTCAAAACCACTTTGCAAAGCCAAAGTGACTTTTCCAAAGGTTTCTCCAAGGTCTCTGCACACTCGGATGTAAGTAAAGTCACCCACAAAGCTTCCCACAGAGCTTCTCCTTTCTCCCACAGAGCTGTTGAGCTTCCAAGCATTCACGCATGCTCCGCTAGATCACCCGGGCTCTGATACCAGTTGAGAGTGCTCTCAACGGAAGCAAGAACGGAAGAAGGAGAGAGAGAGACAGAGAGCCACACAAGTTTTGGTGGGCGTAGAACCACCCTAATCTTCTTTTTCATTCATTTATATATGTGTTTGAGTATTGTACATAACTGGGGTTAAGGCACAGTGACCTTTAACCCCACAGGTGCATGATAATACGACTTTGATGTCGTACTTCTCGCTTGCAATGAGTGCAATGACAATATAACCTCTCCGTAAGCCACTTCATGCTCCCGGGCATTGGCGCATCATTGGACGAGCTTCCACTCATCCCTTCCATCTACACTTATAAAATCACAACATAAGCATAAAGAAGAGATATTAACAGTTATAAAATAGCATGTTTTGCCACAAAGAAGTGCTTGGCTGCTCAGTTATTGCAACAACATGATCAAATACCCCTGATACATGTAAGGGATACAAAGTCCCACACTTGGCACCCCTGGCCAAAAGCATAGAGCCCTTCTGAATTTTCCAACTCTGAAAGCCAAAAGTGGTGTGAAAACCAGCATCATCTAGTTGACCCACTAAAATAAGACTCTTGGTCAACTTAGGCACATGTCTCACATGTTTCAAAACAAATGCAGACCCATTTGCAAAAGAAAACTTTATGTCACCTGCTCCCACTATGTCACATGCATAGTCATTTCCAAGATGCACACAACCTGTCTTTCCACTATCATAAGTGGAGAACCATTCCCTATGGGGAGTAACATGGAATGAAGCACCAGAATCCAAAATCCAATCCTAGGAATATGCATCATCTGAAGTGGTAAGCAACTCTGCAGATAAACTAGACATGAAGAGAACATCATTGTCACTATCACGTGTGACTGCATTGATCTCCTCGATCTTCACTTTTCCTTTGTCCTCCCTTGGACTCTCTTCCTTTTGATTTGCACCCCAATTTGCATTCTTTTTCTTATCCTTTTGCTCTCTTTTCAGCTTGTAGCAATCCTTTTTCATATGGCCCTTCTTGCCACAATGGTAACACTCAATGTTCCGTGCCCTGGATTTGCTACGAGACTTCCCTCTTTCTTGGGACTTCCCCCTGAACTGTGATCTGCCCCTTTGCACATTTAAGGCTGCATCCTGCTTGTTGCCATCCATAGACTTCCGTCTAATCTCCTCGGCCAACAAACTACCCACAACATCATCAAATTTCAGTACTCCACCAGGTGCAGAGTTACTGACAGCTGTACGGAAGGTATCCCATGAGGATGGCAATGAACATAAGAGAAATATTGCCTTAGTCTCCGCATCAAAATTCATTTTCTGAGCCTGAAGCTGGCTGAAAATAATATTGAATTCATTCAAGTGAGAAGCAATGGAGACCCCTTCCTTCATTTGCAGCTCAAACAACCTCTTCATGAGGTAAACTTTATTAGAGGCAGTTTCCTTTTCATAAGTGGCACATAGTTTCTTCCACAAATCTTCCGTAGTCTGCTCATTTACTACTGTGAAATAAACTGACTCTGCAAGATGAAGTCTAATAGTAGACTTTGCTAATGCATCCAACTCATTCCAATCATCCTCAGACATATTTGCAGGCTTAGCTTCAATCCCTGCCAAGGGTTTAATTAGCTTCTTTTGAATAAGCACATCCCTTATCTGTACTTTTCACAAAGAAAAGTTTGTCCCATCAAACTTTTTAATGCTGAAAAACTCCTTTTCAGGCATGGAAGAGGATGCCATGATGCAAATAAAGCAAAATCCCAAATGCTAGTGCCTGCAAGAGAGAATCACACCAAATACCAAGTGCACCCAAATGTGTATGCCACAATAGAGTGAAATATCACCAAAACTCAAAGCTCAAAGCATCAAAAGATGCATCTGACTCATGTGCATATACTATGCATCCATATGAGCAAATCTGGCCCAAAAGAAAATGCCAATAAGTGCCAAATGACTCAAGCATAAACACCGTCCACTAGCATATGCATCAATTATATCTCATCCAAGAGAGCATAGCACTATCAGTGCATCACCAACAATGTGTCAAAGCTGTCCCTCAGCATAAAATAGCATCCATGTGCAAAGCGTCCATAAAAAATAGCATCCCACAAGGCAATTTGGGCCTATCAGCACATCCAACAAGGATCGCAATGCATCCAAATGGCCTATAAATCATTCATTGCAACCCAATGCATACCACGAATGAGCGCACACTGCAACCAGAGTGATCTGCATAAGGTATGCTCAAGAAATCATAGTCCCACGATAATGAGCGCTACTGAAAATAGAACCTGAGATGCCTCAAAACATGGGCGCCATTGCATAATCGGACTCAACAAGAAAATCTGCAAATATCTCTCTTCTGCCAGAACTCCAAAATCCCAACCGATGAGTGAGAAATGGGAGTCAACACTTATCCACTGCCATGTGGCATAAATCTAAGGTTTCAAAACCTTAGAATGAAAAATGCATAACGGAGAGACGAAATCGAATACACAGAGATTTATAACTCTGAAAATCCTCCACCGAATCACGCAAGAACTGATAGGTAGGGGTTTTTGGGTGTCCAGAACGCAATGGGACAGACGGTTTTGGAAACCGTGGTCTCAATCACTGGGTCCAACACACGGACTGAAAAACGTTTTTTGAAACAGAGCTATCTGTAAACTCCACCGGAGTGTGAATGATGAGCAACATAGAAGTTTTAGGACCTCCTGAGTCCACCGGAACTGACAGATCTACAAATGGTTGCTCCAAACTTGAGTTCCAACACCCGGGCAAAAAACGTAGGAACTGACACAATGAGTCAGAAATCCACTGAAATGATCCCGGATTCAAGAATAAAGGTGTTTTCAGGCTCCTGAAGTAATGTGGACACCAAAAGCAAGCAATAGTTGCCTCTACAAGTCAATACGGAGTCTCTGTCATCGAACGGAACAGGGAAAAGCTCAAAAAACGACTTTTTCTTTGAAAGCTCTTAACAGGCTCTCAAAACCACTTCGTAAAGCCAAAGTGACTTTTCCAAAGGTTCCTCCAAGGTCTCTGCACACTTGGATGCAAGTAAAGTCGCCCACAAAGCTTCCCACAGAGCTTCTCCTTCCTCCCACAGAGCTGTTGAGCTACAAGCATTCACGCACGCTCAGCTAGATCACCCGGGCTCTGATACCAGTTGAGAGTGCTCTCAACGGAAGCAAGAACGGAAGAAGGAGAGAGAGAGACAGAGAGCCACACAAGTTTGGTGGGTGCAGAACCACCCTAATCTTCTTTTTCATTCATTTATATATGTGTTTGAGTATTGTACATAACCGGGGTTAAGGCACAGTGACCTTTAACCCCCACACTTATGCTTATGCTTATGCTTCTCTCTTTACCCCTTCTCTATTTCCCCCTTCTCTCATTCTCTATTTCCACATAAGCTCATGCTCATGCATGAGCATAAGCATGAAATAGAGAATGAGAGAAGCATGAGCTTATGCTTCTCTCATTCTCTATTTCCGCATAAGCTCATGCTCATGCATGAGCATGAGCTTTTGCTTAAGTTTCCCCCTTCTCTCATTCTCTATTTCCGCATAAGCTTATGCTTATGCATGAGTATTTCCGCATAAGCTTATGCTTATGCATGAGCTTATGCGGAAATAGAGAATGAGAGAAGTATAAGCTCATGCTTATGCTTCTCTCATTCTCTATTTCTGCATAAGCTTATGCTTATGCTTCTCTCATTCCCCCTTCTCTCTTTCCCCCTTCTCTATTTCCGCATAAGTTCATGCTTATGCTTCTCTCTTTCCCCCTTCTCTATTTCCCCCTTCTCTCATTCTCTATTTCCGCATAAGCTTATGCTTATGCATGAGCTTATGTGGAAATAGAGAATGAGAGAAGCATAAGCTTATGCTTATGCTTCTCTCATTCTCTAATTCCGCATAATCTCATTCTCTATTTTCGCATAAGCTCATGCTTATGCTTCTCTCATTCTCTATTTCCGAATAAGCTCATTCTCTAGCTTCCACATAAGCTCATGCTTATGCTTCTCTCTTTCCCCCTTCTCTATTTCCCCCATAAGCTCATTCTCTATTTCCGCATAAGCTCATGCTTATGCTTCTCTCTTTCCCCCTTCTCTATTTCCCCCTTCTCTCATTCTCTATTTCTGCATAAGCTTATGCTTATGCATGAGCTTATGTGGAAATAGAGAATGAGAGAAGCATAAGCTCATGCTTATGCTTCTCTCATTCTCTAATTCCGCATAAGATCATTCTCTATTTCCGCATAAGCTCATGCTTATGCTTCTCTCATTCTCTATTTCCGCATAAGCTCATTCTCTAGCTTCCACATAAGCTCATGCTTATGCTTCTCTCTTTCCCGCTTCTCTCTTTCCCCCATAAGCTCATTCTCTATTTCTACATAAGCTTATGCTTATGCTTCTCTCATTCCCCCTTCTCTATTTCCGCATAAGCTCATGCTTATGCTTCTCTCTTTCCCCCTTCTCTCATTCTCTATTTCCGCATAAGCTTATGCTTATGCATGAGTATTTATGCATTAGCTTATGCTTATGCATGAGCTTATGCGGAAATAGAGAATGAGAGAAGCATAAGCTCATGCTTATGCTTCTCTCATTCTCTATTTCCGCATAAGCTTATGCTTATGCTTCTCTCATTCCCCCTTCTCTCTTTCCCCCTTCTCTATTTCCCCATAAGCTCATGTTTATGCTTCTCTCTTTCCCCCTTCTCTATTTCCCCCTTCTCTCATTCTCTATTTCCGCATAAGCTTATGCTTATGCATGAGCTTATGCGGAAATAGAGAATGAGAGAAGCATAAGCTCATGCTTATGCTTCTCTCATTCTCTATTTCCGCATAAGCTCATTCTCTATTTCGGCATAAGCTCATTCTCTATTTATGCATGAGCTTATGCGGAAATAGAGAATGAGAGAAGCATAAGCTCATTCTTATGCTTCTCTCATTCTCTATTTCCGCATAAGCTCATTCTCTATTTCCGCATAAGCTCATGCTAATGCTTCTCTCATTCTCTATTTCCGCATAAGCTCATTCTCTATTTCTGCATAAGCTCATGCTTATGCTTCTCTCTTTCCCTCTTCTCTATTTCCCCCTTCTCTAATTCTCTATTTCCGCATAAGCTCATTCTCTAGCTTCTCTCTTTCGCCCTTCTCCCGAACTCTTATTCTCTATTTCCCTCTTCTTCCTCTTCTCTTTCCTTTCCCTCTTCTTTCCCTCTTTCCTTTCCCTCTTCTTTCCTCTTGCCTATGCCTATGCCTATGCCTATGCTTATGTTTGTTTTTTTGTTTTTTGTTTTCATGTTTGTGTCTATGTTAGACATGGGATCACGTCGCTCATCTGATGAGTACGGACAGCCTTGCAGGAGAAGAGCTCATGATCTTTATGCTCCAGAGGACTTTGATTCCTCTTAGGCGACTACCCCGAGGACTACCCCTGGTCTGCTGACTCCTCTCGGACCTAGCACTAGGACTACCCCTAGTCTGACTCCTTTTCCATGTAGCACTGTGACTACCCCTCAGGGACCTCCTTTGCTAGCCGTGCATGGCTTTGTCAGGAGTCCCAACGAGTTTGTAGCGCAGATGAGCGATGAGGAGGCAACGAGATTTGAGAAAACATGTGTGCCTCAGGATCTATGGAGCGCTCTAAGGTGGATGGAACCTGTGTGGAAATATCTCAAAGCAGTGAACAGAATTTTCCTTCAATGGACGGAATTCTCTCAATCTAAAACTAAAACTAACCTATGAGAAAATATGTGCTCCTAAGGCAAGCCTACAACTAATCTAGGAGACTAGACCTAAGATCTGATACCATGAGAAAACATGTGCGCCTCAAGATCTATGGAGCGCTCTAAGGTGGATGGAACCTGTGTGGAAAATGATGAAGAGAGTGCTCATGACATGTACCTCAAGTCAATTAGGTTCCAAGATAGATTAGCTTGGACTCATAAAGAGAATCTTCAGGTAGTGCAAAGTGCTTGATTTATATTACTTCAAATGAACCTCCCTTTTATAAGTGAGGGTACTTACATGCATATGCTTGCTTACATGTGGGATATCTCCTCCATGCCATGTGGCAGGTTGCCCTTTACTCATACCTTTGCTCTACATGTGCTCATGGCACCACAACTCTCAACAAGATTCTTCTCTCTGCTATCTCAGAGGACCTCAGCAATTCCCTCCCCTATACCGATGGGTGGACATACTGCCCAGCCATCCCCTCGTGCCCCTTTGACCACGGGGTCATCACCTGCGCATGCCTCTCACAAGGGAAGGAAGAGTAGGATGGACGGCTCATGTTGTGCTGAATCGGGAGATGTAGACGAGTGAGCACACTCACGCTCCTTTAGGTCTCCACTTGGTCCGGAGACACGGTATGAGTTAGGTCCCTTTCCCTCTCCTACTCCCACTGCTACTCCTCGCTCTGGAAGCGCTCGCGCAGCTTCCACTCCTTCTAACTCTGCTACCATCAGTCCTCCTTACTCATCACGGGATCTCTCCTATCAAATCACATCTGTCGGAGAGATAATAGAAGATAAAAAGGGCAAAGCAGTGATGGCTGCCATGAGGAGGTTGATGAGTCATCACTTCAAGAGCGGCATAAATACCGATTAGCGGTATCAAGATGCCCAAAAGAAGCAGGCGGTCATCGATGAGTTAAAACAAAGATACCCTAATCCACCAAATGTGGAGTTTAATGACGATTATATGCGAGAGCACATGGGTTTGGTCTTGAAGCATCGTAGATCAACCTTGCGTACTTCCATCACAAAGGGGTTGGCTAAACCCAACTGGGCAGACAAAGCTGATTGGAAGTACTTCAAGAAGCAACATAGCGACCATCTTGAATTGTTCGAGGGTCAGAGGAGGGTTGTGAAGAGACGGCTGGACGTCGTAGGTACTTCGTACTTTGGTGCAGGTGGACGGTATGTGTTCGAGGCAACCGTGGTAAGTCTACTTCTTCTCATTTAATGTATTGTTCTATTTGTTTTACTACATATTACATGCACTTTAGCTAACTCTAACTCTCGTAAATTGGATCCACAGCAAGCTGCGATGGGTCATCTTCCTACAGATGCAGAGACGCGATGCGCATTTTGGATAAGAACAAAGCCGTGGTTCATTGAGCAAGAGGCAATGGGAGCGACGGTCGATTGGGCTGAGGTGGCTGCTCGCACGGTATAAGTTTACTCCTACTTGTAATCTCACTTTTTAATTTAAGTTCCAATCTAATTTTCGATTTATATGGTTCACTCTTAGGGTCAAAGCTCAAGCGTCCCATCATCGGAGGCGAGCAATCAACAGGGCCAAGGATCAGACGCAGGTGGCGAGGACGAGGGAGAAGACGCAGGTGTCGAGGACCAAGGAACAGGCCAACAAGGCAAGGATGATTCGGATTCGGATGAGTAGTAGTGGTAGTAGCATTTTGTATATCCACTCATTTGAGCAATTTTGTATCGCCCTTTTGAAAGGGTAATTTTGTTACAAACAATGTTGTATATGTCCAACATGTATATGCTTTTGTTGCTCATCATTTCACAAGAGCGATTTTGTATCACCCTTAAAAAAACTTTGTTTTGTAATTACAAAAAAAAAAAAGGATTAGTGGGGCTAAACAAGGCCAAAAGAAAGCCCTGTTTAGCCCTACTAACCCTTTTTTTTTTAGTTTTGTTAATCGTCACTATATAGCGACGTTTACCAGTGTCGCTATATAGCGACGATTATCAATGTCGCTATATAGCGACGTTTGCTAGTGTCGCTATATAGCGACACTTTATAGCGACGGTCCTTTTCCAATGCTTTTAGCGTCACTTATAGCAACATTTGCGCCTGTGAAAAAACAAAAAAGCGTCGGTATTTTCGTCGAAAAATGGCCTATGCCTTGTAGTGCAAACTTGGGACTCCACCCCCACCCTATCTCATAGGCCGTTGGCCCCTCAGACTCCCAAAGCACTTTGTCTATCACGATCCGCATGCCTTGCGAGATCCCACGGTAGAAGATATGCAAGAAGTGTCCACTAGGCAAGCCACTCAGGAGGGCACAACAATAGTAGGTTAGCCATGACTCCACATGCTTGTGCATAAGAGGAGACATATGCTCATGCATAAGCATAAGCATAAGCATAAGAGAAGGAGACATATGCTCATGCTTATGCTTATGCATGAGCATAAGAGAAGGAGACATATGCTTATGCTTATGCATGAGCATAAGAGCATGAGCATGAAAGAGGAGAAAGAGGGGGGAAAAGAGGGAGGAAAAGAGGAATAGAGATTCAAAGAGGGGAAAGAGGAGAAGGAGAAGTTATGCATGAGCATATGTCTCCTTCTCTTATGCTCATGCATAAGCATAAGCATGAGCATATGTCTCCTTCTCTTATGGTTATGCTTATGCTTATGCATGAGCATGTGCTAAGCATGAGCATATGTCTCCTTCTCTTATGGTTATGCTTATGCTTATGCATGAGCATGAGCACATGCTCATGCATAAGCATAAGCATAACCATAAGAGAAGGAGACATATGCTCATGCTTATGCTTATGCATGAGCATAAGAGAAGGAGACATATGCTCATGCTTATGCTTATGCGTATGCATGAGCATAAGAGCATGAGCATGAAAGAGGGGAAAGAGGGGGGAAAAGAGGGAGGAAAAGAGAAAGAAGAGGGAAAGGAAAAGAGATTGGAAGAGGGGAAAGAGGGGGGGAAAGAGAGAAGAAGAGGGAAAGGAAAGAGATTGGAAGAGGGGGAAAGAGATTGAAAGATTGAAGGAGAAGGAGTAGGAAAGGAGGGAAAAAGAGATTGAAAGAGGGGAAAAAAAGAAGAGGGGAAAAGAGATTGAAAGATGAAATAAAGAAGAGAAGGAAAGGAGGGAAAAAGAGATTGAAAGAGGGGGAAAAAGAACAGGGGAAAAGAGATTGAAAGAGGGGAAAAAGAAGAGAAGGAAGAGGAGAAAAGAGGGAAAGAAGAGGGAAGAGAGGGGAAGAGAGGGTTCTTACGCCCATCACTGCAGCTAGCGCTTAAGGTGCTAGTTGCAGGCCAATGCAAATAACAAAAATAACAAAAGGAAAAAAGAGGAAGCACTTTCTTACTTGGAATAGTCCCGCTCGGTGTTTTGTGGATTGGCCCTACAAAAGAGAGGAAACATACCATTTTTCAAATAACTAGTTAGAGGAAGGAGGAGTTTAAAGAAGCAACTTCGCAAAGAGATTGGATTGAGGAGACAAGGAGAAAGAGGAGGAAGAGAAATACAAAAAAGACTAGAAGAGGTGAGTCTTCTTTCTTTCACAAAATCTCATTTTTTGTTTTCAATCCTTTGAAATCAAGCATGAAAACTAGCACATAGCCTTAGCAATACAAGGAGAAACATGCTTTAACACTCACAAAATTTCACAAAATCTCATTTTTTGTTTTCAATCCTTTGAAATCAAGCATGAAAACTAGCACATAGCCTTAGCAATACAAGGAGAAACATGCTTTAACACTCACAAAATGAAATCTCACAAAAAACAAACCTACATTGTTCAAAGAGACTCGCCTTCTTGAAAAACTTATTTTCACACAAGCAAAGAGGGAGAAGGGTGGAGAGGGAGCACAAGTGTTAGGAGAGGGGTGAGTAGTGGTGAGGAGTGGAGAATAGAGTGAGAGGTCATTGGATATAGGTGGGAGGAGAGATTGCAGCTTTTCTTACAATAGAGACTGCTAAAGAAAGCGCCGCATCGCGAGGTTCGGGTTTTAACCCATAGCGTCACTATATAGCGATGCTTTTATTTAAAAGCATCGCTATATAGTGATAGAACAGAGCAAATCGTCGCTATATAGCGATGGAACGGGTCAAAATGTCGCTATATAGCAATGCTTCAGGACACTTTATGTTTAAAGTTAAAAAAGAAGCTCATAAATGCTATTTTATAACTGTTAATATATTTCCTTGCAACTTATGTTGTGATTTTATAAGTGGAGATGGAAGGGATGTGGAAGCTCGTCCAATGATGCGCCAATTCCCAGGAGCACAAAGTGCCTTAGGGAGAGGTTATATTGTCATTGCACTCATTGCAAGCAAGAAGTATGACATCAACCTCGTATTATCATGTGCCACTTGCAAATGTATGGAGA
This sequence comes from Dipteris shenzhenensis, assembly GCF_047967505.1. NCBI lineage: Eukaryota > Viridiplantae > Streptophyta > Polypodiopsida > Gleicheniales > Dipteridaceae > Dipteris > Dipteris shenzhenensis. The sequence goes on along the minus strand of NC_141600.1, from coordinate 33,059,089 downwards.
GGAGCCCGAACCAGTACCCACCGTTGGTGTTGCACGTGTTGATGAATTATTGGTAAGTCAAAGCTATTTAAGTTCACGGTTAATATTGGATACCATTATGGTACGAAACCTTGAGACAAGATCTTATATTTACCATTATGGCTCGTGGTGAATTACAATATCCCACCATGGCTAACAATAAAAAAGGGACACCTCATGCTTGCACTACTTGTGCTAGGGAAGTAGAAGGCAAAAAATATGGATGTGTACATGGCACCTTTGATAGAGGAGTTGCAGATATTATGGAGAGGAGTGCGGGTCTTTGATATTTCCAGAGCTCCTAGACATACCAATGATATTTTGGACAAGGGTATCTTGATGTGGACCATGCATGACTACCCAAGATATGGAGAGTGCATAGGTGCGTGGTTGTGTCTCTACAAGTATAATATAGGATTATGCTTTTATGACTCTCTTTTGCACGCATGCGTGCAAGACTTGTTACAAGTGGGTACCATGCTTGCCTTGTTTGTGGATCGGGTTTGAAATCGCTTGCATGATACTCCAAACATATGATGAAAAATGTTTATGAAGGTCATGCTCGATACCTTCCGCTGGACCATCTTGCACGTGGAGGTCAGCTTGATCCACCACCATCATATTTGAAGGCAAATGACTGGATTCAAGCTTGGAGCGCAAATGGAGAGGAACGTCCTCTTGGTATGAAGAGGCTATTGATTTTTCACGAGCTTCCTTATTGGGGTCAGTTACAAATCAATCATCTCTTGGATCCCATGCATATCTTCAAGAATGTGGGGGCTACTATTTGGGCACACTTGGTTGGTTCCAAAGACTCGAGAGGAGTGCGAGAAGACTTGCATGCTATGAATAGAATGTCTCATTTGTGGCCCCAAGTGCATGCTTTGGGAAAAGTTGTCCTCCCAAAAGCAACATGGATCCTCTCTACGAGGGAGGAGGTAGCAGTCAAGGCAGACATTGCCTCTTTTCAAACACCGACAGGGTACATGCATTGCTTGAAAGGAGCATTTTCAAAGGACAATAAGCTTAGTGGGCTCAAGTCCCATGATTGGCACAAGGTCTTACAGGTATTCTAAGCTGTAGAATTAGTGTACCGATAATCGTGATGCGTTAGCATAATTATGATTATGTTATATTGTTGACATGACTTCTTTGTTGCTTTGATAGTTCATCCTCCCAATTACAATAAAAGGGTGCTTACAAGAAGATTTTAGAATTGCTATATTCAAGATCAGTGACATTGTGAGGTATGCTTACTATCAAATCGCATTGATTGCATTTTATTCAATTTAACCTGATTTATCTATAGATTGATTATGAAAATATCTTACATGGACATGTGAAATAGGTGGATATCTCAAAAACAGATCTCCATATCAAGCATCGAGAAGGCTAGGGTGGAATCCATAGAAGCCGTATGCTTGCTTGAGAAGCACTTTCCCTCGAGCATTATGACAACTCAAGTCCACTTGCTTGTGCACATAGTTGATGAGGTGGCTATTGCATGTACCATTCATAGTCGGTGGATGTTTTTTCTCGAGCAGTTTATGAAATCTTTGAAGGGATTTGTAAGACAAAGAGCAAGACCAGAAGTAAGCATGGCAAAGGGATGGCTTGTGTAAGAGTCATTAGTATATATCATAGAGTTTCTTGCATCCATGGATCCCGATATGCCGCAAGCTTGGCATAACAAGGATGATGATCGCATCATTGGCAAGGTTCCCTAAGGAAAAGGGATTGAAAGAAAGATGAGCGAAGAGAAAATGGAGATCTTTCAATAAGTTTTGTATCCTCAACAGCCCTGAGATGCAAAAGTGGATTGAGAGATATGAAGTGGCCAAAGCAGAAAGAATAAATGCAAGGATGAGATTCAAAGTAATGGAGGCGATCGCAACCATATCCACAGGATCTGGCTCTTCTCCCCAATCACATGTCACTTGATTGGCTACAACTGGCTCTATGTAAAGCCAAACGTGATGGAGAGACAATAAACGAGCACGAGCGAGAGTTATCATCTGGATGTATGATGCATGTATGAGCATAAGCATAAGAGAAGGAGACATATGCTCATGCTTATGCTTATGCATGAGCATAAGAGAAGGAGACATATGCTTATGCATATGCATGAGCATATGTCTCCTTCTCCTTCTCCTTCTCCTTCTCCTCTTTTCCTCTTTCCCCTCTTTGAATCTCTTTTCCTCTTTTCCTCCCTCTTTTCCCCCCTCTTTCCCCTCTTTCATGCTCATGCTCTTATGCTCATGCATAAGCATAAGCATAAGCATGAGCATATGTCTCCTTCTCTTATGCTCATGCATAAGCATAAGCATGAGCATATGTCTCATTCTCTTATGCTTATGCTTATGCATGAGCATATGTCTCTTTTTCCCTCTTTCCTTTCCCTCTTCTTCTCTCTTTCCCCCCCTCTTTCCCCTCTTCCAATCTCTTTTTCTTTTCCTCTTCTTTCTCTTTTCCTCCCTCTTTTCCCCCCTCTTTCCCCTCTTTCATGCTCATGCTCTTATGCTCATGCATAAGCAATAGCATGAGCATGATCATATGTCTCCTTCTCCTTCTCCTTCTCCTCTTTTCCTCTTTCCCCTCTTTGAATATCTTTTCCTCTTTTCCTCCCTCTTTTCCCCCCTCTTTTCCCTCTTTCATGCTCATGCTCTTATGCTTATGCATAAGCATATGTCTCCCTCTCTTATGCTCATGCATAAGCACAGGAATGAGCATATGTCTCCTTCTCTTATGCTTATGCTTATGCATGAGCATATGTCTCCTCTTATGCATAAGCATAAGCATAAGCATAAGAGAAGGAGACATATGCTCATGCTTATGCTTATGCATCAGCATAAGAGAAGGAAGCATGAGCATATGTCTCCTTCTCTTATGCTTCTCCTCTTTTCTCCCTCTTTTCCTCTTTCCCCTCTTTGAATCTCTTTTCCTCGTTTCCTCCCTCTTTCCCCCCCTCTTTCCCCTCTTTCATGCTCATGCTCTTATGCTCATGCATAAGCATAAGCATATGTCTCTTTCTCTTATGCTCATGCATAAGCATAAGCATGAGCATATGTCTCCTTCTCTTATGCTTATGCTTATGCATGAGCATATGTCTCCCTCTTTCAATCTCTTTTTCACTTTCCCTCCCTCTTTCTCCTCTTTTCCTTCTCTCATGAGCATGTCTCATTTTCCTCTTTCGATCATAAGCATATGTATTTGCCTATGCTTATGCCTATGCCTATGCCTATGCTTATGTTTGTTTTTTGTTTTTTGTTTTCGTGTTTGTGTCTGTGTTAGACATGGGATCACATCACACGTCCGACGAGTATGGACAGGCTCGCAGGAGGAGACATCACAATCTCTATGTTCTAGAGGACTTTGATTCCTCTTAGGCGACACCTGAGGGGACTACCCCTGGTCCGACTCCTCTCGGACGTAGCACTGTGACTACCCCTAGTTTGATTCCTCTCGGACCTAGCACTGCGACTACTGCTGGTCCGACTCCTCTCAGACATAGCATTGCGACTACCTCTTGGGGAACTCCTTTGCTAGTAGCACATGGCTTTGTCATATACTTCGCCATGTATATCAATCAGCACTTTCTACTCTTTTCACAAGACTCAATGATGTCTTTAGATTATCCACTATTGCCATTGATATGGACTAGCTTTGAAAATTTGTCTCATTGACAACCTCTTGCATATCTGGATGTTTTATGACCTTAGTCAAAATGTCAGCCCTCTGTCAGCCTTCGTTCTCAAGTCCAAGTTCTTTGTGGTATGCTTGAAATGTCACACAACTATTAATGTCAAGTGTCTCATGTTCCTTTCGAAGCAATGTTGTGGCAGTGCATTGAGCGAGTTCCCTTCATGGTGTGGCACTTCTAGTGCGGAGTTCTCCATCTTGCGCACAACCGTATTTTCAATGGTAAATCATAAATTAATGAACGACACAAGAAGACAATACATCAAAACATGCAAGCTCAATCTTATTGTACGAGAAAGTCATCCTGAGAGAGAGAGAGAGAGAGAGAGAGAGAGAGAGAGAGAGAGAGAGAGAGAGAGAGAGAGAGAGTTGTAGAATCACTCAAACATAACTGGTTTTTGCACTAGAGAGAACATATGGTCCAAAGTGCGAGGGCTTCAATGAGAGAGAAGAGGAGAGCCAGTTTGCATAGAGAATGGAGAGAGTCGAGGAGAGAGAGAGCAATGGACCTCTAGTGAAGATGAGCGGAGATAATTACAGGGACAAAGACATGACTCTACCAGAGGGAAGAGAGTCGACTGTCAATGATTTCAAACATGCGCGAGTGATTCCATGAGAGAGAAGAGAGTCAATTGAGAGTAGATTGCAGATCGCGGATTCCTCGATGTGCGGAGAAATCATCCTCGATTGAGAGTGGATTGTAGATTGTAGATCATGGACTCCTTGATATGCGGAAATCTAATCCAACTGTCAGTGCCTTTTAGTACATAATTTAGTACTATATCTATGCTAGAACCTTTGCCAAAAAGAGTACTTTTTTAGACATCGTAGCATGCTTTCACCCCTCACGATCTCGTGGGTTTTGGTCATGTTGCAATTCTGTGGAAGCCATAATTGTTTGATCTTGTGGGGGTTGATCACGCTATAAAGATCCTCTGGAAACTGTAATTGTTCGACTTCATCATTGCTCAAGAGGTCTTCCTCCCTCATTGATTTTACGATGTTCCACAAGAGTGGAAAATCCATAATCTGGGAAGGACGAAACTTGTTTTTTGCTTTGTTGAGCTCCCAACATGTAGCTCCATTGTCAAGTCCTTATCAAGGATCAGTTTAGAGTGGGCTTTGACTACGAAGCCTAGAAACTTTCTGATGAGCTGCTTGATATTTTGAATCACAGTCGCTTGAGAGAAGAGGCCCATGACGAGCTAGAGGCGCTTCCACTTTTGACCATTCCTTCAATCCTGCATCATAAGCCGTGAGTTTGTCCTTGTGATACCTGATCAAATTGCTAGCCAACAAATCATGCATGCCGATGTTGTAGGTAGCGCTTGTGGAATGGATGCCTAGCTCCTTGCTCCAACGATGGTGTTTTGAATCGTAGATTCCCAAGTCTCGATGTTTTGGGTGGGAGAGAATCACGCAATATGAGTTTGTCGCAGGGTAAACAGACATGGAGATGCTACAGGAGGATACAAGTCTCTAGGAAAGCCTGAAGGGTCTCACGGGACTGTTTCCAACCACGATTTGCTTTTGAGAAGAAGGGCGATTCAACTATTTAATAGTCATGAGATCACACAAAAGTAAATTTTTCTTTTTTCTTCATCACTCTACTATGATGTAAAGAGAATCATGTTGAGTTGGCAATTCTAAAGAATTGCAAGTGTTTCCTCAACCGAAGCGAACTAGCAAGCGGATTTGACGAATTGAGATAGCTCGAGATTTTTGGGGAGATGTGATGTACCTAAAGGAAGAGGCAAATTCTGGTGATTTGTAGTGTGGATCTAATGAAGAAGACAAGGACTCGGTGCAAAGAGAATATGGGCCTAGCTTACTTTTGCCATAGCTTAGGAAAGGGACGAGAATAACTGCACTGCGCAAAGAAAGGGTTGAGAAGACGAGGAACGTGGAGTATTAATGAAGTGACGGAAAACACCGCAGATAGTTAAATAATAGCAAACGAAATCCAACCTTGAGTGAGACAAGAGGAAAGTACGTAGAGCACGTAGTTGCACCTCGCAAAGACTTTGTGAACAAAAAGATTAGCAACGAAGTCTATTAATAAGTGAGGGAGCAACTCTAAATCTACAGCTTTCACTATATTAATATGTGTGTGAAAAGCTATAAAGCTTTCAAATATAGAGTTTCTTATTTGAAAAGTAAGATGTACATCAATGATGCAAATCGAGATAGATGAATGAAGGAGATGTACATCAACAATGCAGATCAATGATGTAGATCGAGACACATGAATGAAGAGGGCTCAAGAAACCCAACATCTCTAAAGGCTGCCTACCATGGAGATCGAGACACATGGATGAAGGAGCTGCCTACAATACAAATCGGCCAAACGATCAGAGGGAGCAATGGTGCTCATCAGTTGCTCTTTCGCAATCACAGTGTACGTAGCACTTTCTCTGCTGAAAATGCCATTCACGAAAGATAGGCTGAGGGATGCAAGGGAAGGAATACGTTTAATTCAATGGCGACGGAAGGGCGCGATGGCCATAGGTTTATCAACGGAATTTTTAGGGGCTCCTCTAGCACAAGGGACTTGTAACTGTTCCCCATATAGGGAAGACCTCACAAACTAGGTAAAATTAAGAAATTTCCTAGATAGAAGTAAGCATTCTAGTGTGTCTATCTAGGCAATCTCATTCTCCACATAAAATGCAACCTCTATCTAGGAAAAGAGGTGGCCATCTAGGAAATTAGATGAGTGTGGTACCTAGGAAATCTCATTCTCTAGATAACAACTTATACCCCTATCTAGGAAAAGAGGTGGTGATCACCTAGGAAATTAGAAGAGTGGCATGTTTAATTACATTCCTTACATAGGGAAAGTTCTTTCATCAAGAAATTAAAGGGGTATTAGCAAGCTCCATCACATTTACTATATAGGAAATTCTTCTTGTCAATCTATAAAAACAAATGGCCACTTAATAAATAACCAAATACACATTTCTTATACATAAAAGCTTTTTTTTAATGTCAATATTAAATTTGACATATAAAAGATAACACAAATGGCTTTCTTATTGAAAAATATCAATATTGACGGATTTTCAAAATTTAGGTTGATTGCTTTAGTGCACATTAAATTGAGCCAAAATACATGGACGTTATAAAATGGCTTACTTGAGGCCAACCTAAGATATAAGGATATTACTATCACCATGCAAACATAAGTATTTATGCCAAAATTTACAAGCTTCTCTTTGCGGATGAGATAGAGTCATGTGCAAGTATTGAAGCCACATTTAGATGTAACAATATTTTAGGAGGCTTGAACCGCCCAATTTTGGCACGTAGGCCCTACATTCTAGATTGAAGTAAATATAAGAATGTTAATTGCAACATGAACGATGTAATTGGGACCAGAATTTGTAAGTCTCTCTTTTTGGCTAAGATGGAAGGATGTTCAATATTTTTTCCAAATGGCCCAATTTCGGCATGTAGTTCTTACATGAGATGGAGCCATAATTCATGAATAATGTTACCATGGCCATGCACATGTATGTGATATGATGCATTCCTAAGAGCCTACTCACACTTGCTGCTGGCTAGTTCGATGAACTAGGTTTTGGATGACAAGCTGGATTGGTAGATAGTTCATTGTTGTGCTTGGAGTACGTGCGGCCATGCATACTTTACACTATAGTAATTTCATTAGGAATAGGTGGTGGAAAGACAGCTCAGACCAATGGAAGGGCATATGTGGCAAGGACATGCAACACTAGACCCATGCTATGGCATGGACTAGAGTATGGCCTCTACTCCACTGGACCTCTACTCCATATGGCGCAATCTTTCATCCATGACCACATGAATTTGCCGCTACTAGACCTCATCATACAACACGAGCCTTTGCAAACTATCTTTAATTCCTACGTCAAGCCACGAAGCTTGGAAATTCTCGAACCAGTACATTTAGTTCACACGTGGAGACGAGGCCAGATTTAATGAGATTTTCCATTTGCCCATTTCTTTGTTCCAAGATTTGTGCACTCTTTTGTATGACAACCTGCAACAAGGTGACATCGCTTCCCCTGTTAAATGCATAAGTGATATCTGCAGAGAAGCAAGTGGATGTGGGATTGCTACATCTTGCTAGTTGTTACCAAATGGTGGAGTTAAGTGATCACTTCGAGCTGGACAAGTCCACCATTACCAAGTGCACCCATAAGTTTGTCATACTCCACTTCTTTCACATCGCTCCACCTCATTGCAAGCCAATGACTTCAGATGCTTGGGCTCAAGATATGCAAGGGTTCCAACAACAACTAGGTTTTCCATACACACATTGAGTGTCCTGGTGGGGAGAGAGGTCCATATTGGTATGATCACAACGAGCAGTTCTCCATGTGCTTGTAGTCCATTGTGGTTAGTGAGATGAGGTCTTTGGATGTTCTTGCATGGTGGCTTGGCTCTAGCATTGGTGTCCATATTTTTAAGAACTCCTTCTTTTGCTTGGCTATTGTGTGAGACATGTTGCTAGATAGTTTTGATTTTGTTGATGGTGCTTTTCGCATTCAGGAGTACATCCTTGGAGATGGTGTATATGCACTTAGACCATGGTTCATCACTCCATATGATACCCCTAGCATAGACCTACAATGCAAGTTCAAGTTCTATCTATCCTCTACCTGCATTGTTGTGGACTGTGCATTTGGTCGATTGAAAGGCCAATGGCATTATCTCAATAAGAACTTCCTAAATCTGAAGCCCAACTTGGTCGCAAGGAGTATAGTGGCATGTTGCATAAATTACACAATATGTTAACAAATGAAACAAATTAAATAGAACTCATCGACCGAACTATTTGAATGGTCCCAATTTGGGGCAGTCAGTGATCTTATCAAGTCACCCCACATGACCTTGTCGAAGGATCCCCCCTTTTGATGGGTGTATGCATGCTAGGAAAGAATACATGCAACTTGACAAATGATTCCGCTATGGTGGATGCATGAACTTATCAAAAGAGCTTATCAAATGATTCCATCATGGCGAATGCATGCAATGAAGGGATGCTTGGTGAACTTATCAAATAATCCCACTATGGTGGATGCATGCATGGAAGGGATACAGCACCTTATCAAATGATCCCACATTGTTGTGGGTCTATGCAAGTGAAATCATTTGTGTCTAGATAGGTAACATGGCAATACCTCAATAAGAACTTTCTAAACTCGAAGCCCAAGTTGGTCACAAGGAGTATAGTGACATGCTGCATTTTGCACAAAATGCTTATCGTAGCTGGGGATGTGCCAGGAGATGAAGATTTCTCTAACAGACCACATGATGAAGATATATGCCATCAAGTAGTTGAACCCATTGTTCGTGTTCATAGGGCTATAGCAGCTCGAGCAAGTGCACAACGAGATGCAAAATAAATGATCCCCTATTTTGATGGGTGTATGCATGCAAGGAAGGAATACATGCAACTCAACAAATGATTCTACTACATGGTGGGTGCATGAACTTATCAAAAGATCTTATCAAATGATCCTTATACTATGGTGAATGCATGCAAGGAAGGGATCCATGACCTTATCAAATGATCCCACACATGCATGGGAGGGATACATGGACTTATCAAATGATTCCAGATTTTGGTGTGTCTATGCAAGGGAAATCTGGAAAGTCCTACATGAACTTATCAAATGATCCCACTATGGTGGATGCATGCAATAGGAAGTTGCGATACATGAACTTATCGAATGATCCCACATTTTGGTGGGTCTATGCAAGGGAAATATGGGCGTATGGATCTGTGACATGAAGGTAAGTCCTGCATGAACTATGGCAACGAATTAAAATCAATATTCATTGAGTTTCCCTACTGGGCATGAGATGTGGTGGTAACTGGCACATTGTCGTTGTTCATTGTCATTTGCATTGCTTATTTTGGTTAAACTATAAATCCTATTTTGAATCAATCACATCCACAAGCTTTTGAGAATATTGGACATTTTGAGCTTATAAATGCATTCGATTTGTGATTTCAGGTGGTTTGCAAAAACATTTCTCCATCTTGACGTTGTTGCACCTTTTGAATACATATTCATCTGGGATGAAGATTTGGATGTGGAACATTTGAATGTCGAGGAGTAATTTAAAGCTATGGATTTAAAGATTTGCCTACGATGATGGCAACTGAAATGCCTAACTAAAAGCTAAATTTAGATGCAAGATAATATGCTTAGAGCAATACTCCCAACCCCATCCTCCCCCCTGCCTTCTTCTTTTTGCCCCCTCAAGCCGCTCCCTTGCTGTTGACGTAGTCACTCTCACTACTTGCTCTCCCCTCGCAACCTCTCTACTTCCCTCCCCTTCGCTCCATAATAGTCTTAGCTACCCCTACTGTAGACACTCTCACTTCCTGTCAACTCTTAGCTTTTAGCATGTTCTCATCCCTATGTAGCAGTTACAACCACCGGATCCAAATCACGAGCCAAATCATATGCCCCACCCATGAACCTAGCCCTCATCAGGTGACTTGTTCTCCTAGGTTCCAGGCTTGATCTGCCACCTTGGCAAAACTATTCCATGGGAATTTTGAAGGTTGAATTTCTAGCATTTATGTTTTTGCGTTTGGATGTAAGAGGGGGGGCTGAATTTATGGCATGTATGTTTTTGCATTTGGATATGAGAGAGGGGGATGAATTTATGGCATGTATGTTTTTTATATAGGGAAAATGCCTATGGGAGATGCATCAAAGGATGTGTCCTTCAAAGAGAACAAGGAGCGTCTCTCTTTGCAAGATAAATCTCAAGTTTCTGTTCCTCCGATCTCAGGGGCAAGTTTTACACCTACATATGATGAGGTGTTTAAACCACCCAAAATGAATAGTAGGGATAAGAACAAGCTATATGGGAAAGAGCTCCTAGAAAAGTGCTTTAGAGACCAGCATTCTCTATTGTTAGAAAACTACCGTCGTGTACGAAGGTGGTTCGAGGGAATAACATAGATCTATGACATAAAAAGGAAGAACAACATCATATTAAAGGCATCATCCATGAGCATCATCATGCGATAGTGCCTCTAAAGTTTAGTGGAGTTGAATATAGCTGGAGAGAGGAAGATATATACAGGTGGTGGATCTCCTCAAAGCAGTCTAGCAGGAAATACTCGAAGAAGAGGACCCTTGTAAATAATGTGAGTTGGCCTTTCGATTATGTGATAGTTTATAAAGCTGTATATTTCTAATATAGATATGATCTAGTCAATGTATTCTATTGTGTTTCAAAGGACGAAATGAGCAAAGTTCAGAGAAATCTGGAGCTTGAAGCAACTAGTCCTTGTATTGATAAGTCTCCACATAATTTAATTTCAAAGAAGGTATGTTCAATACATTTAAAATGGTTCTCTCGCATGAAGTAAAAATTTGTATTTATTTGCATAATTTGTGTCACTTCTTACTTGGATTATTTAACTCTTTAGCAGTCTATTGGAGATTCTATTTCTATTAGAGGGGAATTTCATGAACAAGGATATTCAACATCTCAGGTTGTTGATGCATTTGAAAGATATGTTTTTTCAAGAAAAATTAAGAATATCATATACCAATTGAACTAAGTTCTCATTCCTTTGGATTTCAAAATGATATATAAGAGTTTAATAAAATTTTGTATGTCTATTTGAAACTTTTTATAGAAATATGGAGCCTCAAGTAACTACTCCTTGTATTGACGAGTCTCCACGTAATCCAATTTCAAAGAAGGTATGTTTATATTAATACCTTGAATGGTCTCTACTTTTAGTAAAGAATTATACTTATTCGTGTAATTTATGTAACATCTTACTTGGATTATTTAATTCATTGGCAGTCTATTGGAAATTCAGTTTCTATTGGAGGAGAATTTTATGGACAAGGATGTCCAACATCTGAGGTTGTTGAAGCATTTCCAATAAAAGATATGTTTTTTACTTTATAAAGAATATAAAATGTTTTGTTTAATAAAATCATATGGTCTTTGTGTAGATAGATAAGTTCATGGCAAAGAGATTCAAAGGGTTTGAGTATTATCACTCTGATCAGGTGTGTAAGTTTCAATCATGAGTTGTCTTCTATTTTGAAAAAGTATTATTAACCATTCAGTTATTCACAATTCATCTATCTTGAATATTTTATATCAGGATTCTTATGGTGAAGCGACTGCTGATATGAATGAGATGACATTTTCTAAGATGCTTAATGGTGACATCACTACAAATGAAGATAAGGTATGAATTGCCTTTATCTTTTACATATGCTTATGATTGATGCTATTTTCTTTGATTCAATTGTGTATTTATAATGTCACATCTATCAGCATCTTCTTTTTAGACAAGTTTTAATTTAATTTTGTCATAGATCCAATATCAAATGTGATTGATTCTACGAATGAAATGTCTAGAAAAAGTGAATGAAAGAGAAAGGTAAAAGTTTTCGTTTATGCAATACTCTTTAAAAGTAAAGCAAGTACTTTGTATGCTTGTATTCTTTACATAATTCTTTCCGATGGCATTAACACTACTTGTTGTTTATCATTCATAGGTGAGTGAAAAAATGAGAGATCACTTAGAACAGAAGACCGTGCAAAGAAGTGATAAATCCCAAGGAAGGAGATGCAAGGTATTCTTATATTTAGAATTTATTTTCTATGATTTGAAGTCTTTATACCTTGATTTTAATCTCAATTTTTTATTTGAATTAGAACTTAAAAGATATTCAAGGTGCAAACATGGAGGTGACTACGATTTCAAGCGAGTATAAAAGAGTATGTAACAGCCTTTTACATTAGGCTTGATTATTTAAATCATTTGCTTCGAATTTGCTAATATATTGTCACTTGTTTTGTTATTATGCCCTCAGGTGGATTGCATTTCTTCTGAGTAGCTTCAAACAGTACTCTACAAACATCAAGAAACCAGCCAGTAACATTATGATAAGGGACATTGTGCATTGGCTTATTGAAAGTCAAAAAGTTAGATTCATGGAAAAATCTGATGTGCTTAGTTTAGAAGATATAGAGATTTTGATATGACATTTAGCTTGATTCAAATAAGTCTTCAAAGATGTTATGTAGAGCTCTTTTAGCTCTCTTTGGTTGTCTTATATTTCTTATAGTAGAAGTTTTTTGCTTTTTTTTTTCTATATTATAATAATGAATGGACTTTTTACCTTCTTATTATTTGTAGAAATATTAAAGAGAACTCCATAATCTTTTTGATGGTTTTGTTGAATCTTAGCGTAGATAATGTGAGTTAAGGTAATTATAGTAACAATTGCTTATTGCTCTAGGTACTTTAAAAGTTCAAATTGCTATATATAAAAAATGTGAAACATGAGTGCTTCATTTCTTAAATGATAGAACGTAGACAAAATCACTTATTTCTCGTTCTCTCTATATAGGGAAATAGAAGATTCTCAATATTGTTTACTAGTTTATAACCATGAAGTTTGCAAACTATGAAAAATGGGGCATTTTCTAATTTAGACTATAACTAAGAAGTGTGCAAACTAGGGAAAATGGAACATTTCCTAGTTAGACTATGTAGGGAATCAATCAAAAAATTCCCTATGCAAGTCAATGCAGGAATCATTAGAGAATTTCACAATATAGGAAACATTAGTAATTCCCTAGATAAGGTAACTAGGAAGTGTTCCATTTGGAACACTTCTCTAGTTTGCACACTTACTAGTTATGTTCATTTCGGAGTAGTAAATGATATAGAGAATCCTCTTCTTTTCCTATAGAGAGAACGTCTCAAAGTTCCTTGTGATATTAGTTTAGCTTTAGTGTAGGTCTAGGAGGGGCAAAAGAGCCAGGAACGCGAGAATGAACGCCAGTGTTGAGCCTGCTTTTACTGCGGGGATGGGCTCCTTGCAGCCGCAAAGCTGCACCAGATCTCTTCCAGCAACCCTTGTGGCGTCGCTCTACACCTTCGCCCTCTTCGGAGCCTACACTTGGGGATGGGCAGCGGAAAAAGACTTCTCAGATCGGCTGCTTGCGAGCGTGGTAGGAATGTGTATGCCGTTGCTGCAGGTTGTTGCGAGTATCGAGAAGGTCATCATGGCAGAGAAATTGCGACGGCACTTAAAAAATTGGCCATCAGTGTCGTGGGATCGCCATAGTCTTCGAATATTAGCAGGCTGCCCCACTTACATCGAAATGCCGGAAGCATCCAGCTCTGAGGAGGAGCTGGTCCAAAGTCACACTGATATGTGGGAAGATCGCCTCAATGAAGAAAGAATGAAGAGATTGAATCCTCTTGGTGCAGTACTGTTGCCTCCATCGAGCACACACCAAAGTAGCGAAAGAGCCTTCCAACAAACTCCCGCCATGAATGCCGTGTCTCAAGATGAGAGGTTCCTGGAAGTTAGCTTGAAAGGTAAACACGCACTGTTCGTTTTAGGATTTGTTCCGCAATACGAGCAATTGAGTTTCCTACAACAGAAGACCGGATTTGAGATGATCGTCATCGGCCTGCAAGCTGTTGGCAACGTGCTGGGCACCGGGGAACGCCTGACGCAACATCGGGGCATCAGTCCCGTGGAAGCGATCACCACATTTCTGAGCGTTCTTGTGATCATCCTTGCGACCCTCCAAAGGTTCGGATGCACGCATTATCAACGGCCGCTGCTAATCCGCCCAGATTTTGCCCAGTTCAAAGATTGGCTGTCCACCCAGGGACCCGACATTCCTTGGCCTTCAGATCGTACCGAGTTATCGTTGTTTTTGGCAGGCTTCATAGTCCTGTTCTTGCCCGCGTTGAACTACGCTATACACTGCATGCTGAGTGGAAAGCACCGGTGCGTCCTATGTGCAGTTGCAGCTCTACTTTTCCAAGTTGCTCCACTATCGGCACTAGTTGTAGTTCTCTCTCTGAACGAAACCGTTTCTGTGATAATCTGGAGCATTGGTGCTTTATGCTACGTGAGCAGCATCGTGGTTGCCGTGATAGCAACAATCATGCGATGGCACATGTTTGATGAAGCATCCCCAGCCTTGTTCCATTGGGTCATACCCCATGTGTGATCCCCTTCCACCCCCTCTTAACTTCGTTACCTTATCCCACGTTCCTCATGGTGAAAGTTGTTCTCCTTCCACTTTTTTATCCCTTCCATAAGATTTTGATCAACGCCTTCAACGTTTCCTGCAATTTACTCATCTTGTGGTGGCCTCCCATGAAGCCCTGAGATGCTTCAACGGCCATTTTCTGAAAATGAGTTGCATTTTGTTGTCAATTCTATGGCCAAGAACAAAACTCCGGGTCCAGATGGCATACATGTGGATGTTTTATAGTTCTATTTGGATATCTGTGGTGCATACTCCATTGTGAACGGTTTCAAGAGAGGGTTTTTGTCTTCAGATATGAATCGTTGGGTGATTAAGCTGATTCCCAAATCAATTAACCGGCTACACCCTGGCGATTGGAGGCCGGTTATATGCTTAATGCTTCGTATAAAGTTATGGCCAAATCAATTAACCGGCTACACCCTGGCGATTGGAGGCCGCTTATATGCTCAATGCTTCGTATAAAGTCATGGCCAAAGCTCTTCAAGCATTGAGGGTTAAGTTTTTGTTGGCTAGGCTTTTGCATTCACGTCAGTATGGCTTCTTACATGGCCGTAATATCCATGACGCTATTCTCAACATGCTCTTTGATATTGATTATGTTGTCACAGGAGATGCTAGATTAATGATGCTCAATCTCGATTTAGAGAAGGCTTATGACCGGGTTCGATGGGATTTTGTGTTACGAGCAATGCATTCACCAGTGGTTTTGGTCCAGGGTTTCGTTTCATGGTCAATACACTTTTCACCAATGCTTCTGCAGTTGTCTCCATCAATGGATATCTTTACGATAGCTTTCCACTTCGACGTTCTGTCCGTCAAGGTTGTCCACTGGCTCCATTGCTTTTTGCCATAGTGACTGAACCTTTATTGCGTCAGATTGATGTGCATATCAGTAGGGGATCGTTGGCTGGTTTACCCTTGCCCGATGGATCAGTTTTTGCTTCGTAATTTTTTGCAACTCTAACATTCTGTTGGCTTCTCAGGTTAATGTAGATCAGTTGTTGTAGCTCTATGACGAGTTTGCTTATGTTTCTGGTTCTAAGATAAACTCTCGCAAAACAACAGTTGCATTTCTAGATGGGCTCCCTCCTCCTCATTGGGTTCAGTAATATGGATATTCCATTGTCAAGCCAGGAGAAGCTCTTAGGTATTTAGGTTGTCCTATTGGTGTGGGGATTACCTTGAAGCAGAGACTTGATTGGTGTAAAATGAAGGTCTTCCAATGATTTCATAAATGGCAAGATAAACGTCTCTCTCTTTTGGGCCATCTTACTGTGCTCAAGCACGTTCTCGCCCCATGCATGGTGTTTCTTTCTATGGTTCTTTCCTTTCCGCAGAAGGGTTTTTCTCAATTGGAGCGATGGGCTGTAGAGTTTCTTTGGCAGGACCAATGGCATGCATTTCCATGGCAGTGTATGCAGACGCCTAAGGAGGCTGGCGGGTTAGGACTTGAAGCTTTCAAAGCTAAGTGTCACAATTTGTGTGTCAAATGGGTGTTCAAGATGCATTCTAGACAGCCATGGGCAATCATTTCTCGCTTCTGGCTTGAAGAAGTTCGGGTGCTAGGCTTCTTGCGGGGCCAGTTCACAAGGGACTTTGGACCAATCTCTATATAGGAAATTTCTAGGTAACTAGGAAATTTAAGCATATTTCCTAGTCAGGAAGAGCGATTTTCCCCCCTTTATCTAGGAAATTCTTTTTCCTATATAGACTAGGTAGTGCTATCTAGGAAATTTGACTTTAGTGTGGAGAATCAAGTGGATTCTATGTTATCTATATAGAAAATGAGGTCTTCTGTATATAGGAAACTATATTTTCTATATAGACCATGCAATGCTATGTAGGAAATGTGACTTTCTTGAATGAAGTGGATTTTATGTTTCCTATATAAGAAGTGGCGTATTTTCTAAGAAATGTGACTTTTTATATGGAGAATCAAGTGGATTCGAAGTTCCTATATAGTTAATTAGAAAAAATGTATCTTTTCTATGTGGTGATTTCAATTCCCTACATAGAAATGAGTTGTTTATGCAACCAAGAACATTGTATTATCCATGTGAATTTTTATATTAAAAATGAGCATATATATAAGAATCTTGTATAATTTAATTTGAACAGGATATAATGTAGGCAAATTAAAATTTTTACAAATTTTAAAACTCTCATATTTCTTATATATATCCAAAAATTTCTAAGTGCAACATATAATAATATATCTATTTGTAAGTGCAACATACAAATAATGTCAATATGAATTGTCAGATGTGTAAAAATTAAAAATATGAAATGTAATTTCAAATTAATGATTCAAATAAAAGCGTCAATTAAAAATAAGCACAAAATGTGCAGCTGATATTCAAATGAAAGTCTCAATTGTCTAAGGTTGTCAAAGCAAAGTTTTGCCAATAAAGGGCAAATAATTACTTGAGCCATGAAATGAAAAATGTGTGATGTAAAATGAAATGTTTTTGTGTAAAAATATCTCATGTTAATCCAAATGATAAAATTAATTTTAAATGAGATGCTAAGATCCTCTAGTGCACAAAATTTCAATTAGGTATGCAAAGTTTTATGTTGTGATGTCAACGGGGTGTCAATGCATCTTCAGTCCATTGATTTTTTGATACCCTGAAATTCCATGTACATTTGTAAATACATATGACAAACTAGACCTCTAGGTTGCTTGCTATATTGTCCATCCAAGAGGCATTCATCTAATTGAAAGAAAGTTTGCTAATCTCCCATTGTTTTTCCTTAAATTTTTGTATTTTGTTCATAGTACACATTATAGTCACTCCATGAACTTTTTGATACCCTTCATCCATCTACATTTGAAAATAAATCCAAATGAAACTCTATGTTGTTTGCAATATTGTCAATCCAAAAGGAAGCCATCTAGCAATAACATAATTTGCTTAGGTCCATGCGAGCATGGTGACAAGATTGTGGCCTAAGTAGTGCATGCTCGCCACCCATTCCTATGTGATGCTAGGGAGAAAAGGCTCCCTAAAAAAATGGAGAAGTGACTTAGTAGGTGTCAAGTGTGTGAAAACAATGAGTGTGGTGCATGGTGAGGATGGAAGTACCTCAAAAGAGGTGGAGAGTAGTGATGAGAGTAGTGCCTCAAAAAAGGTGGTCACTACAGGTGAGGCTTTGGGTGAGCAACTTGAAAAGGATGGAGAATTTATGTCTTACATGGAAGCACTGGCAAAAAATCCTAACCGAGCTTCACTCCACTAGAGTTGGAAGAAGCCAAACAGATCGTGCAAGGGAAGTTGCAACCAAAGGGTGGTACGAAGTGGGTTAGAAGCATTTTGCAAACTTTGAGCTCCAGGTTGAAGACATCAAGCCGAGCTCAAGCGGTTGGCAAGAGAAAGTGCCTACTTCTTCTTTACCAGCAGGGTACCAACTTTGGAGGAGCTCCAATAGGTCTTAGCTAGTTTTGAATGCGATATCCCAGCCTTGGCCTATATGGCAAAATTCACTGGTAAAGGATTTTTTTGGTGCGCTTTATTTCGAAAGCTCTTTACTACGATGATTTGAGTAGGTCTTTCATGTTTCCCAATGCTTCAGTGCTTGTTATCCCTTGGAGTGCGACCTTCTTCACCATCAGATTTGAGCATGCAAGAGAGTGCACCAATCCAATTTGCTTCTAATCAAGTGATCCCGTCATCATATCCAACCACGAGCAAATGCGATCATGGATCAACGAGGGCCAAACACACATTCAGGTGAGCAATGGAGGGTGGTGGGTAATAAAGGTAAGTCCAAGGTGGTCGACTCTAGTGAGAAGCCCATGTAGAGTGTTCACCCATAGCATGAAGCCGTCGTAGTTCATAATAAGGAGCTATTGGTGTTGGATTTAACGGTTGTGGTCTCTCAACTTCTAGACACTTCATAGATCTTCCTACATGGTGGTCAAGATATTACCAATGCCAATCATAAAAAGTGCCACCTTAAAAGAAAAATCTCAACTGGGCCCATAGGAAGATCATCATGAAATAATAAGTAGTACAAAAGGCAGGGCACTCCTTGCCATCCCATCGGCTAAAAACTTCACGAAGAGAATAAAAGAAGCTACCAGGTCTACTGGGTTAGGGGAAGAGAAAATATTTAATTTCTTTAGAGATGCCTACAAAATCTTTGCTCAATAATCTAGGTGCTAAGAGGAGCAAGGGTTCAGGTATTGTTGCAATGTCTTGGAATATTAGAGGATGGTGTGATAAAGGAAACAAAAAGGTTGTCTCACTATAGTGAAGAAGTGGAGACCTCAAGTTCTCCTACTTCAAGAATTGAAGTACGGCTCGGATGAGAATTGGTGGTTTGATTTTCATAGGCTTGGTTTTGAATTCTTTGCTAATTGTCCACATCAGGGTAAGGGTGGCACAACAGGCTTGTTGCAAAGTAGCCTTAGCCCCAAGGAATCTACAGGGATGACAAATGCTCAATTGTTCTCCAATTGTTATAGTTACTGCATGTAGGAATGGCCTTGTGTTTAGGGTTGTCAATATATGGATCCCATTCTTCGCAAGATAGGATCAATTGTTAGGAATCTTGGAGGAATGCATGGTGTATGATCATCGGATAGTTAGGCGGGATTAGAACTTGACAACCACTGAGCTAGATTGGTCTGACCCAGATCCATCAATCTCAAGTCCAGAAAAGGATGCATGGTAGCAGTTGGTGATGAGTAAAGGCTTAGTGGATTGTGCAGAGCTACCTCCTGTGAATCTAAAGGACTTCTCGTGGCAACTGCAGAAAGGGTGAAGAGTACAGGGCTCCTAGATTAGTTTGATTCTACGCTTTGGAAGAGGGGTGGTGGCTAAGAGAACCCATGCATGGTGAAACTATTCTTGATGCGGATCTATCTGATCATGTGCTAGTCTGGACATTTGGTACCCGGTTGGCGGTAGGGAGATCCTTGGATATCCCCTGCACCTTTAAGAAACATCTTTTAGAATCCAAAAAATTATGCAAAGAGATTAGGGAGTTATGGGTTGAGCACATAACTGCCTTTTCTAAACCATTATGAAATGGGACCCCGCCATCTACAAAGTAATTGTCAGAGATAGGGAGGTGGATTGCAAGCTGCCGGAGTGTAGTAAGACTGAGGGGGATCGCCATATCCTAGCTCAAAAAGCCATTAGGGTAGCTCTAGCCTTGAATCCTACGGATACATTCCTTTCAAGTTTCAACCTTAATGGTCAAGACGGAGTTAGCTCTACAATTTAGAGAGCAGGAAGAAGCCAAAAGGGCCAGTGTTAGAAGCAGATAGACATGGTTGGCAGTCGGGGACTGCCCCTCTAAGTTCTTCTTTCCCATGGTGATGATATGAGGGACATGGTCAGCAACTAGTCACCCTGCTCTTCGTCGCTGATGATATTTTAGTGTGTGGAAGGCATACCATCACACGCACATTTTGTTGGATGTATGAAAGGGACTTATCAAATGAACCCATACATGAAGTTATCAAATGATCCCACATTTTGGTGGGTTTGCACACAATCCATTAACATGAACTTATCAGATAATCCCCCCTTTGCATTGCACACAAACCACTAACATGAATCCATCAAATGATCCAACTCTTTGGTTTGCACACAAACCACTATCATGAACCATGTCATGGCTCATTGATGAATAATTAATAAAGAAGACTCAAATTGTTTAATAGGTTCAAGAGACACTATATGATTCTATATATGTATCATATATATCTTTTTTGTATCTCATATATATATATATATATATATATATATATATGGTTGTTTCTATATATGATTCTACATTTGCTCTTCGTTGTAACTCTAAAGCTAGGACATATATATATAGCTTATGCACACAACCAACAACCCACTTCATCTGCTCTTTTTTATCTATGTATGTCTATCTATGCTTTATGATTTATGCTTTATGTAAATGCTTCTTCTTGTAACTCAAGTGTACACCGAAGGATGTATATCTTTTGCATCTCTCATCTATAAAGCTTAAATTATAGTTTTTTGCATCTTTATGTTTCATATGAACTGGAAGTGGTTCTTGGTTAGACACTTTGTTGTTTTAGTAATCATAAGGGCAGTTCTGTGGATGATGATGCATGGCAAAGTATTGATAGTGTTTGAAAACCATTTCATACCTCTCATTTCAAAGGACATAAATGCCTCTAAAGGGCAAAATGCCACTTCATACCTCTCATTTCGAAAGACATAAGAGCCTATGAAGGGAAAAATTGGCTTGGCTAAAATATTTAGAGAGTCATAGAGAAACATAAGCAAGGCCATACCCACATCACAGTTTGGGGCATCGCACTTTTAAGGCCCATGGAGCTAGTCTAGGGCTTTTTAATTAAGAACTAGGCTCAAGGGACAATCATGGCAAGGAAGGGAAGGACGTTCATGTATATGGAATGTTCACCAATATGGATATGTACAACCATCAGATTGGTACCCAAATTTGCAATGGTATACTTGGGTAATGGTACTAGGTTTAAAGGGTTTAGATAGGGTTAAAGGGGAAGGCGCCAAAGTTGCATTTTGGGGGAAAAAATCCCCCCAAAATATTTCCTCCTTCCTTCAAATGGCTCCTTCAATGGAACAGAGCTATCGATTCGATGGAGACCTCTAGCTTGTATCACGATTCTCATCACTGCCTGTACTTGCAGCCTGCACCTTGCTAAGGACATGTTTGTCCCTTCCCTAGCAGCTAGTGAGCACTGAGTAGCTGCAGCCCGCATTCGCTCCTGCTGCAGGTGCTAGCTAGCTGCACGTCCATATCGATATTCAGCTACTCGTGCATGGTACGTACCTTATTCATTAAGCATTGCATTGCGGCGTGTGCCCCAGTAGCTCTAGCTAATTTTCTGGCCAACAGCTACTACACTAGCAGTTAGTACACTGTGCCGGCCCAGGCCAGTTCGACCGATATTCCGTTCGCCCTGCAGCTATATGTACATGCAATGTACTAGCTGCTGTTGTGCACCATTCGAAGCAGCTCGCGTCGACCGGGGCGTACGTTGCCCGTTGCCCTTGACTCCGTGAGCAGTTGCAGCTCCCAAGAGAATCGATTGCGACATAAACACTGGGAGGATCGAGGCATTAGGGTACATTCTGAGGTGAAGTCCCAACAGGTCGATTGCAACGCGGTCAGCTCACCTTGGCAGCAATTTCCAGGTTAGTACTAATTCGATCCATTTACCAATGCAAGGAATGTTCCAGCATTAACCCCCATTTTCTATCCTAAAGTAATCCTATCTTTTAATATATATGCCTCCCCTGCCACAAATCCTATCTCATAATAAGTTTATGTATGCCTATGTCTATGCTTCTATATGTCTATATGCTTATGTGAATGCCTACTTTATGCTTTATGCACAATCCTATTTGCCTATGCTTCTATTTGCTTTATGCTTTATGTGAATGCCTATTTGCCTATGCTTCTTTAGTCTATTTAATGAATGCCATTGCGTGCCTTATTTTATGCTTGATGTTTATGCCTTATGCTTCTATACTTTATGTGAATGCCTATGCCTATTTGCCTATTTGCCTATTTGCCTATGCCTATTTGCCTATTTGTCTATATGCCTATTAGTCTATGCTTCTATGCCTATTAAGTTTATGCTTTATGTGAATGCCTATTTCTATGCTTTATGTGAATGCCTATATGCCTAATTCTATATGCATGTTTTATGCTTTATGCTTTATGGATCTACTCTTTAAATGTTTATGGATGCCTTCTTTGCCATTGATGAATGCCTATGTTTATGCTTGCCTATGTTTCTACATGCTTCTATGCTATTTATGCTATAGTCTATGCCTATGTTTCTATTGGTGTTTCTATAGTCTATGCCTATGTTTTTATTGGTGTTTCTATAGTCTATGCCTATGTTTCTATTGGTGTTTCTATATGTCTATGTTATTGTTTGTGCCTATGTGAATGCCATTGTTTGTGCTTCTATGTTTCATTGGGTTTATGCTAGACACGTATCTATGGTCCTATGGATTGATACATGTATCATCCATTGAAAAAGCGAAACATTTATGGAGTTTAGCCACATTGCATGCGAAAGACTATCCTTGCCAAAGAGTCATTGGCCAAAAGGGTATTGTAATAGCAAGAAAGAAGCCAAAAGTTAGATACGCAACAAGTGAGGAAAGAAGGTATGTAGAGCAAAATCTTCAATTCGGGATTGAGAGAGTAACAGAATACAAGAAAATTATGTTCAAGGGTGAGGTTTATAAAATTGAAGATAAGGTTATCGTAAAGTCTGAAGAGGATGCAACATTAGTCTCTAGTGTGGGACACTGGAAAGCGTGTATAGCATCGTTTTTTTCCTTTCAGCATAATGGTGACATGCAACTATTCTTTTGAGCACACTACTATAGGCAACGCATTGTTGTTGAAAGAGGATATGAAAGATTAGATGTTGATGGCACCACTGGCATGAGTGTTCTACAAAATGCATATTTGCCATACACCTAGAATTGTATAAGCCAATTAGTTCTTTATTGCATAAGTTTATTCCTCTACAGCATGGAGGTGGTATCATTGCATATGAGACAAAAGATTTAGGATTGAGAACACGTTTAATCTAGCCTGGTTGCATTGGATGTATTCCTCCTTGGCTAGAGGAGAATGATATTGTTTTATTGAAGTCTGATCTTGATACAATATGCTCACCAAATGATCTCACGTATGCCGTTGTTAGAGATGTGGATCACACGCTAAATCAAGTTAAAGTAGCATGGCTAAAGCTGGTTCACCCTGAGGAAAAGAGATGGAAGGTCTCGATGGAAGACAACGAATGGAAGGATTGGTGGTTTTGTGTGTCTATCAAAGAGACGTGGAATGTTATCAAGACAAAGAACATGGTAGTTCAGGGCAAAGCCAAGATAGTTCCTATCATGTGGCAATCTTAGGCATGTAGCTAGGATACATGAAGTTAACATCATTCAAGGAATTCGAAAACAGATTTGGTACGTATTTGTATTTGATTTCCTTTTACATCTATTTCTATTTTGTGTGTTTTTATTTGATACTAACAATAACTATACTTTTTTGTGCTTATGTTGTGCAGGATCAAGATGGCTAGGGGGACGAGCATTTTCTGAGCAAAATCTTCCGAGCATCCGAGCGAAGGAAAAAAAAAGCTTCCAACTATGCATATATATGGCAAAAATCGATCAGAAGAAAACATAGTTTCACTTAGAAATATGCAAAGTATTATAGCAATGCCTATTTTATACAAAAATCTTTAGGTGAATCTGTAGGAATGGTGAGAGCATAATGGGATGGCTTTTGAAGAAACCCACATGTAGAGAGTAGACTTCTCTATGAAAATTCCCTTATGATCCTTCTTACAACTTTTACTTAATAGGGGGTGACATTGAAACCCTCTCTCAACCTATCTTCATGAAAGAGTTTCTTCAAAGAAAACTCATTGAAGCAAGCCATCCAGGTAGTTTCGCCAGTGAAACCCCTTTGAAGCAAGTCTCCTAAGGTAGTTTCGCTGGCGAAACTACCTTGGACAACACTTTTAAAAGTGACATAACTTTCATATCCAATGTCCAAATATAGTCATTCAACCACTCAAATTGATCGGAACACCCCATTTGAGCACATCTATGAAGTTATATTTTGGAAAATCTTCCATATATAGTATTAAATATTACATGTATTTTATGAGAGTGATATATAAGCCCAAGTTAATACTTATTTATAGTAATTTAAACTTCTTTAGAAACATGTCCATAAATATGCTATAAAAACACTAAAAAGATATTGCCATATGATATAAATGTGTTAAAAACTAATTATATATGCAAAGTATTATTACATTGAGAGTGATTATGAGGAATGTTTCTTAAAGGAATCAACACTTTTTTAAGGTAATAACAGGGGTACAAAGGGATGTCTCTAAATAAGAAAATTATGTTGTGTAAAAATGAATGAGTGACTAGTCTATATATTTTTATGATAAAGGGATCTAGTTCTAGTGAAAATAAAAGTGTAAAAACCATGTTTCCTAAAGAAAAACATTTTTAAAAATCTCTTGAAAAACACGCTCGGATAAACCTGCTCATAGGTTTTTGCTCGTAAAATTGACGCATCCTTCATGATTAATATTGCATACATATACGACACAAAACTTGAGACAAGATCTTATATTTACACGAAATCTTGAGACAGAATGAGGAGGGTGGCGAGCATGTGCATATACCTTCACACTTTGAGCAAGACTATAGTCCCTCAGATGTGCCAGCTGATGACGAGGGTATGGTGGACATGATGGATTTTATTTTTAGGGGCACTACATCCATGGGGGATTCACTAGTAGTAATAAGGAGACGTCACCTGCGTGCAATAAATATATAAAAATTTCCCTTATCTACCTCCTATTTACAGGACCTTACCTTATAAAATGTACCTTCCTTCCCTTATATAACCCCCCTCCCTTACACTCACGTGGTACCATACGATAAACCCTAGTGGACCCCCTGGGACTACATCACATGTACACATGATGTACGAGTCTAAGGTTAATATGAAAGAGTTGCAATCAACACAGTTGTACGAGGGTGCTAGGATGTCTAAACTATGGGCTTGTCTCTCAATCTTGAATCTCCAAGCAAAGTATGGGTGGTCGGATACAAGTGTCTCGGCCTTAATGAGGTTAGCTCCTACATTAATTTGACTCATTATTTGGATATTGTTTGTTTTGAGAATCATCATGTATGTTTGAGAATCATCATTATTCGAAGCCTGTGTATGTTTGAATTGTGATAAGTTGCTCCAGAAGATGTTGCCTCCACCAAATACCATGCCCGCGTCAAGAGATGAAGCGAAGAAGATGCTAACAATGGTGGGTATGTATTATGATACCATCCATGCTTGCCGTAATGATTGTATTCTCTTTCGTCTCATGAGCATGGAGATTTGGCTAGTTGTCCGGAGTGTGGGGAACAAGGATATATAGATGACTTCTAGGGTGAGCAGATACCAGTAAAGGTCTTGAGACACTTTTCCATCATTGCAAGAATATTGCACATGTTCCAATGCAAATCCATAGCAGAGTTAATGACTTGGCATGCATCTCATCGGTCCACTGATGACACATTGAGGATTCCTACAAATTGTGTAGCTTGGAAGCACATAGACGATCTAGACTTTGCGAGGGAGTCACACAACTTACATCTTGGCCTCACCATGGATGGCATGAACTCTTTCGGGTTATGCTCGATATCTTGGTCGACATGGCCCATAGTCTTGGTGAATTACAATATCCCACCATGGCTAACAATAAACAAGGGACACCTCATGCTTGCACTACTTGTGCCAGGGAAGTACAAGGCCAAAAATATGGACATGTACATGGCACCTTTGATAGAGGAGTTACAAATCTTATGGAGAGGAGTGTAGATCTTTGATATTTCCAAAGCTCCTAGACATACCAATGATATTTTGGTTAGGGGTATCTTGATGTGAACCATGCATGACTACCTAGGATATGGAGAGTGCACAGGTACGTGATTGTGTCTTTACATGTATAATATAGGATTATGCTTTTATGACTCTCTTTCGCATGCATGTCTTATACTAACACATTCATGCACGTGTGCTATGGAGTCATCATGCTCAATCCCTTCCTCTTTGTCAATGAGGATGGATCTAGAGGCCTCCTACTGTCTGGAGTGAGATGTGGAGGCTTCTTTTGGAACATCAGGTAGATCGGAGTAGATTGATGTGTCTGCATCTTTGATTTGGGCCAGTCTTAAAGCAAGAACCTCTTCTATTGAATCATCTACTCCCAAAAACCCAGGTTCTTGCATAGTCGTGTCCACCTCATATCCACACAGGATACCAAGAGCTTCATCCTCCCAGAGACCATAAACATAACCTCTATGTCATGGAGAAAGAGGTATTGTTCTCCATCGACAAGAAGGGGAGCAAGAAACCATATCATTGTTGCAGGGTCAACAGAGGTGGTGCCCAAGGTGGATGGAATTTGAGAAGTAGAATGGGGATCAGGAGGTGGCTGGAGCACTTCCAGGGCCAATGCAACTTCCCGCTCCTCAGCTTCTTCATCTATGGGCTCTTCATTGTAGATGTTGGCCTCATCTACAGAAGTAAGAGGCCCAGAAAGGGCAGGGGCAGGGTCAGGGCTTGAGGTCGAGGCCTCCTCTTCCATTTGTCCCTCCTAGAGAAGGAAAATAAAGGTCATTTCCTAGGATAGTTACCTATTTCCTATGTTTCCGATGACTCCACGTGCTAGGAGGTCATCAACGTCCACCTCCCTAAACCTAGGGGTGTGAGCTGGGCTCGAAAGCGATCTAAACTCTTCACGACCCTGGGTTCTTGATTGAATAAGTACTTCGAATAATCAATTGGGACTCATCTTTTTGTAGACTCATCAAGTTGATATGCAAAACTCGTGATGTAGTCTTGCATGTACTTGATGAGGTCTTCAAAATCATCTCGGGCTCCCAAGTAGGTGCCTAGGACATCTATGCTCTTATCAAAGACTGGAAATAACTTTTCCTCTCTATCAATTAATGGAGTACGGGAGATGAAATCGTGGAAGGCAGACCTAGCAAAATCCATGGTAGTTTGGTAGCTAGGAGAACTATGGCTATGATAGTGAAACTTTGAAACTAAAGTAACTTTACAACCTATATATACCTAAATGTTCTAAATATAAAAAATAAAAAGAATTATAAAAATTTTCAGAATAACTTGACATTGACATGAAACAAAACCATTCAAAACATCAAAATTAATTGCACCACTATTAATTGGAAAATGTCAAAATCCACAATTGTTCCACCCCACATTTTCTAGACAATCTTCAATATTGCAGGAGGGATAAAAGTGGCACTATGCACGAGCTTCTCTACATGCTTTCCTACCTTTTCACCATTTAAGGTAAAGTGAAAGGACCCAAACATGCCATCCTCCATGACCAATAGGTGTTCCCGCACATCACTGAGAGTCCACTGTGATGTGACAGTCACATTCTTAACACTCCTAAATGAGAACCAATACATAAACTTACCCCTGTATTATCATCATCGTTAGAGTCAAGGGGGAGCCAATTGTCACCTGTTTTCTTCTAGCGCCTATATTGGAAAGCAAAATATAACATTTGGCGGGAGATGTGGTACTTGACAACCACATTGTCCTTACATACATGGCATTGAAACAGGATCACCTTTTTGTTCACTTGACCTGCTGTCCCAATTCACCCCAAGCAATTCCTCAAGGGCATTCTCATGTAGGTACTTGCATGACCACATGGTTTTTGTTCTGTGCATCTAGATATTATGAAAACAAGAAGCAAAAATGTGCAGAGGCATAAACGAAGACAACCTTACCCATTTAGAGCCAAATGTAAACTTCATGGCCATGCCCACATCCTTTGTAATCTTTTCCTTGTATGATTGCATTGTTCTTGTGTCCACCATGCTGCAATCCATGTCTTCAAGTTGTGGTGTTGCAATGCATTGAAGATGGCCATAGCCTGATGCCGTCCTTGGAGTAATGTACTTGGCATTATACGAATAGATATTTCTCTGTTTCAAAGCAGAGGACTTCTCTCTAGCATGCATTTGCCTTCCTAAATCCTCATGAATGGCAGTAAACTTACCTAAGAAGCACTCGACTGGTTCCCACTCCTCAAAGTCTGAAGGAAATGTTGGAACACTGAAAGGAAAGAGTAGAGTTGACACAAAATCAGAATACTTGCTTATAGAATGAAGAAGAAAGAGGTCCTTAAGTAGGCACCTCATACAAGGTCACTGACATCATTGATGACCTCAAAGCTCCACAATCATCTCCTCAATCTGTTCCTAGATTCACTCAATCATCCTATGTGGCTTTTCCACCACCTAACTATGCTTGTGGGCACCTAACTGTGCCTCTAGCACTCACACATAGAAACATAAGGTGTGCCTGAGGCATACACCTTGAGATATCCCAACAAACCCCCCCTCAAGGAAATGCCTCAGGCTATGTCAAGGATACATCTAGTCTCATAGTTTCTCATGCCATCTCATGGTGGTCAAGGATTAATCTATGGCTAGGTTCTCATGCTAGCAAGGGTTCCCTTGGGTGTAAGGTAAACAAAGGGATACAAACAGACCTTCCAATGGTTATCTCCCCTGCATGTACATGCACACAATGTCTCCAGGAGGTACCATGGAACAAAACATACACATGGCCTACATCATAAGGTGACCAGAGGTGTTTACAAAACACACAAAACACAATAGTTTATTTTCATTCATTTTGGAGGACTATCCAGGCTGAGTACCTTGACATAAAAAGAGAGATCTGGAGCATACATAGAGATGAGTTTAAAATGCATAATCTTCATGAGATGCCTCATCTTGTGGAGGCAAATTCACTGTAAGTAGATTTGCATTTTCTGTCTTTGCTTTATCTCTGCAAAACTTCTCACTATGGTTGTTTTTGCCACAGTGCTTGCATGGATTAACTTTGAAGCAGTCCTTTGAAAGGTGATTTGTCTTTCCACAGTGATTGCAAGGAGAATACTTGCCCTTCTAGAATTTCATAACATAAGCAGTGTCATTGCCTTTCCTTAACTCCATATGTCTTTCTTCTTCTTGGAGAGCTGAGATAATGCCTTCAAGGTTTGGATTGGGAAGATTCTTCAAAGTGCTAACAATGTGATCAAAACTTTCAGGCATACTCTTAAGTAGCACTGCCATAGCATCATCAGGGGTGATAGGAGAGTTGATAGAAGCTAACTGAGTCATAAGACTCCGCATATAGTTGACATGAGCAGCTAAAGTAGTATCACTTGCCATCTTTAATTCAAAGAAAGAGATTTTAAGTGATAGTTTAGATATGTGAGAGCTTGCACCAAAAATCAAATCTAGCTTCTGCCAAGCTTCCGAAGGAGACTCCAAATCAGAGATATGGTGTATATAATCATCACCCAAAGCAAGAGCAATGATACCATATGCCTTTTCATCTCTTGCTGGATCCCTTGCTAGTCGTGTCGGTGTTGAGGATTCTCCAGCATTGGAGGCTGTAGAAGAAGCGGTAGGAGTAGGTTTGACAAGTCCCCATAAGTTCTCCCGCATCAATGCAAATTTCACCTTCATTTGCCATGTATGGAAGCCCTTTCCATTGAACTTCTCAAGATTATATATGGTAGCCATGAGAGGGTCTAACCCAAATATTGGGCAGTGTCTATCTCTCTTACAAGGCAAAAATAACTGAAAGACTTCCAAAATATGAGCACTTAATGTAGCAAATAGTAGTGACTAGATTTCAAACAATGATGCTTCTTCTTACATGCTTCATAGAAGTGGATGAAATAAAAATTTTCCAATCAAAACCAGGTCTAGCAAGTCAAAACAAAACTGAATCCACACTTGTACTGAAGTTATTGAAAGCTTCAAAAAACCAGAAATGCTAGAGTAGCATTTTATGTAGCATCATCTTCAAAAACTTGTCCAAAACTGTCAAAACTGAAAAGCTGAACTTGGAGGGCTTGTAGCTCACTCTTCAACGCAAGGAAAAGAGGGCTTTCTGAAGCAAAAGAAAGCTCATATACCAGAGAAGGTCCAGCACAGAGGTTGGACGAAATGGTGCGCACTTTTGCCCGGGAGAGTTGCTAGAGGTTGAAACTGAGTTTTGATGATTTCTCCCTCGTTACTGAACCAAATGACCTGAAAAATGGCTCAAAATCTTTGTCTTGAGGTCGCCCATCTACTCCTAAGAGGGCTCAGGCAATGGCAGAGTAGGCAGGGAGTATTGAGCAACAGAAGAAATTCGCTCTTTGGAGAATGGCAGCCACCATAGACGTTTTTTCTTCAATTGCTTGCAAGTGGAAGTTCACCCATACTAGAGGAGTTTCCAGCTTAGAGGGTTTGGGCAATGGCTGTTTGTAGATGGAGAACCAAGCTCTCAAAGATTTTGGGAAGAAAGAGGAAAATGGAGAAGAAGAAGATGAAGAAGAAGATGATGATGTGGCAGAAATGGGCTCAAGGGGGATCAAAGGGCTCTGATACCATGTTGGAACACTGAAAGGAAAGAGTAGAGTTGACACAAAATCAGAATACTTGCTTATAGAATGAAGAAGAAAGAGGTCCTTAAGTAGGCACCTCATACAAGGTCACTGACATCACTGATGACCTCAAAGCTCCACAATCATCTCCTCAATCTGCTCCTAGATTCACTCAATCATCCTATGTGGCTTTTCCACCACCTAACTGTGCTTGTGGGAACCTAACTGTGCCTCTAGCACTCACACATAGAAACGTAAGGTGTGCCTGAGGCATACACCTTGAGATATCCCAACAGGAAATACATCTGCTATGCACAAGTGCTATTTCAAAATACAATTTCAAACTGACTCATTACACTGGTTCTATTTCAAATTACAATTTCAAGATGACTCATTACACTTCAAAATCTTACACAAAATGCAGACTTACAATGTGATGGTATTGTCGATTGATTGCCTGACAGAGGAAGGCGCATGTCCTTCCCCATGTAGATGTGTTGCACCTTTGCAAGAATCCTTTCTTCCCAAGCTTGGACTTCATGATGCGGCCCTTCCATTCATGCAAAAGATCACCTCTTTTGCTCTTGGGAAGCTTATGTGGACCCTTGGCAAATCCTCTCATGACTATCCAATCATTCAAGCTATAGGTGCAAGGCACCCATTCACCCAGTGCAATTTTGCTCTTGTGGGACACAGAGTACATGTATGGTCTCCTCACCATGCTTGTACAGAGGTCACAACAACAATAGTGGACTAGAAAGTGCAACTTGGAGGGAGAGAGCAGCTCTGATAGAGGGAGAGAGAGGGAGAAGGTATAGAGGGTGCAACTGAAGCTTGAGAGAAGCTCCAAGAGGTGTTGTAGCTAGGAATGGAGGGAGAAAGAGTAGAGGGGGATGAGTAGCTACTCCAAGAGGTGTTGTAGCTAGGAATGGAGGGAGAAAGAGCAGAGGGGGATGAGCAACCACTACAGGAGGTACTATAGCTAGGAATGGAGGAAGAAAGAGCAGAGGAGGATGAACAGTTGCTACTGTAGGAGGTGCTGTAGCTAGGAGTGGAGAGAGAATGAGCAGCTACTACAGGAAGTGCTAGAGAGGGAGAAACATAATGCACCAGAGCAGGAGGGGGCAGAGAAGATGCCAAATGCATTCCCACATTGGAAGAATGGAGGGAGAATGGTGGAGTTGGACCAGAGAAGAGGAGGGGCAGGCCTATAACAAGCTGAGAGGGGGGGAAAATTCACCCAGAAGGGCCCACCGCCTCTTGAATGACTTGTAGGTTTGTTTGGGGGAGGTGCATATGGGAGAAGGGTCAAGAATGGGTTGAGGGGGGGGGGATGGTTTGAGTGGTCCTCAGTGTAAGAGGAGTAGCCAATAGGGGCTATTTACAGGTTTGCCCACCCTCTACCTCAACATGGCATTGCCCCACAAAAAGGAGCATCCCATTGGTACATCTCAAATACCTCACTAATCCCTTGAAATTAGGAAACACTAATTAGGGGCCCTTTGGAGACCCCAATTCTTCCCTAATGGGAAAAGAGAGGGGAGCAGAGAGGAAAAGAGAGGAGGAAAGAGAGGAAAAAAGGAAAGGAAACAAAGGAGAAAAGAGAGGGAAAGGGAGGGGAAAATAGAGGGAAAAAGAGAGGAAAAAAGCAGAGAAAAAAGAGAGAAAAAGAATGCTCCATCATGCATGCCCTCTTTCTTTATCCCGCCCTCATGCAATCACTTATTTCCATCATTCATGCAATCCCTTATTTCCTCTCGAATGCCTAAGGCATTGAAAATCCGACTTAAGCATGCATGCAAAGGAGAAAGGAAAGAGAAGGAAGGGGAAGGGGAAGGGGAAGGGAAAAAGAGAGGAAAAAAGAGGAGAAAAAATAGAGAAAAAGAATGCTCCGTCATTCATGCCCTCTTTCTTTATCCTACCCTCCTACTTCAGTCCAATTTTCCTCTTTCTTTATCTCGCCCTAATGCAATCACTTATTTCCATCATTCATGCAATCCCTTATTTCCTCACGAATGCTTAAGGCATGGAATATTCGACTTAAACATGCATGCAAAGGAGAGGAAAGAGAAGGAAGGAGAAGGGGAAGGGGAAGGGGAAAGGGGAAGGGGAAGGGGAAGGGGAAGGGAAGGAAAGGGAATGTAACATAAGAAAACTTTTGGAGTGCATCTATAGACGTGTCTAATAGCACGTCTATAGGCACGGCTAACTATTTTCTAAAAAATTAGACGCGCTCTTAGACACGTCTATAGATGCACTGTTAGACATGTCTATAGACGCACTTCAACAGACGCTTTTTAAAAAAAGGCAAAAAGGACATGCGCCCGACCCCAAAAAGAACAACACTAGTACCAAAAACTTCCCTTCCCTACATACAACAAAGGACGCATCCAAGGAGAGCAACTTCCAAAGAGGACCAACCACCAAGAGACTTACCTTGGATAGAGGTATGGAAGTTTCTTATCTTTCTTCAAAGCTACTTCTCCTTCTTCTCTTCCTTGTTCACCCTCTTCTCTTGAATGCTTGGGGATGAGTGTGTAAGCCTGGAGATGAGTGTGGGTGCTTGGAGATGAGTGTGGATGCCTAGAGATGTGTGTGTTAAGGAAAGCAAGCCACGCGATGCTAAAAGTATCGTAAGGAAAGCAAGGATGCTAAAACTAGGTTTGAAAATCAATTCACAGTTTATGTGTCTATCAGCATGATTAATAATGCATCTAAAAGTGCATATATCAATGCATCTACATTTTGTTTTAGATGCACCTATTGATGCATTCCATAGTAGAGATGTGGTGTTAGATGCGCTTTTAGATGCTACATAGAGTTTTGACATTTACAACTCATGCAAGAACACATTTTTTGGGTTTTTTATCTGTAGGATGTCTTCATCTTCAACAAGTAGCTCCAATGAGGATGAATCCCTCTGTATCCACCATCGCGAAACATGGTTGGAGCAAAAAATCAAATGTATGTGTGATCGATGTCAAGGAAACATGTATCGTGCACGTAGAATTACACTCAATCACGTTTCAAAGTATGGAGAATGGGATGCGACCATATCCCGGGTAGGTGTTAAAGCATTAAGGTTGACTGAGATACTTATGGGTGTTCATGTGTTTGATATATGATCCCTTTTAATTTGATATAGGATGCAATGCCACACCCACATATGTTGCCCTACGCTTGTTGTCGTTGAGGAGGTGAAGCGTCGATGATATGAAGTGGGATCTTTAGGAGGGACCGTTACGAATGCATGGAGTGATGGTGATAGTAGCCCTCCGCCATTACCTCAAGAGGCCGTGGAGGAGGAGGTGTTTGATGATATGGTGTGAGATTTGTATGTGCATCAGTTGTTAGTTAGGGATGATAGCATGGAGCGAGACG
Source organism: Dipteris shenzhenensis (assembly GCF_047967505.1). Lineage (NCBI taxonomy): Eukaryota > Viridiplantae > Streptophyta > Polypodiopsida > Gleicheniales > Dipteridaceae > Dipteris > Dipteris shenzhenensis. The sequence goes on along the minus strand of NC_141600.1, from coordinate 33,024,897 downwards.
ATCTTTTTACTCTGTAGCATCAACTCCATTGTTTGAGGGGTGTACATTCTCTGTTATGCGTGCCTCCCTTGAGTTACTAAACTCGCAGACCATCTATGGATGGAGCAATGCAAGTTTGAATGCATTACTCAAGTAAGCTCAAAGTCTATTTTGCAAACATGGTGAATTATGCTAGTGGGTCAATTACTCAAATGCTTTTCCTCATTTATGGTCTTCACGTGTAGGCTATTGTGTAAAATGCTTCCAAGGGAGAATAAATTACTGACCTCAAGAGATATGGCAAGGCAACATGTGACCTCTCTTGGAGGATTGGATTACACGCGCATCCATGTGTGCATCAATGACTGTGTTCTGTTTCGTGGACCACATAAGGACACAAGAGAGTGTCCTACTTGTGGAGAGGCAAGATATAGAGAAGACCTCAAAACTTTGGATGTGCCTTGTAAGGTTCTGTGACATTATTCGACCATAATCCCTCGCATCCAACATATGTTCAAGTGCAAATCCATTGCAGAGCTCATGTCATGGCATTCCTCCCATCGATCAACCGATGGCAAGTGGAGAACTCCCACAGACACTCCTGCATGGAAGCATATTGAAGACACATGGCCAAGCTTGAAGGAAGAACCTAGGAACTTGAGACTTGGATTGGGTATGGATGGTGTGAACCCATTTGGTCTCAAAAGCACCTCTTACAATGTATGCCAGTGATATTGGTGAATTATAATCTTCCACCCTCTATGGCGATTAAGAAAGGACATGTTATGTTATCCCTTATAATTCCAGGGAAACATAAAATAAAAATTCCTAATGTTTATCTAGAGCCTTTGATTGATGATCAACTAGAGATACTTTGGAGAGGTATCGAGGTACATGATGATGTGAGCAGGCCTCCCTCATCATGAGAGTTCAACTACAAAGCAGTCATAATGTGGATGATGCATGACTTCCCCAGCTATGGCGAGTGTTCAGGTAAGCATTGAACTTTTAATTATGAGTAGGCAATCAATGTGGCACCTTGAACCCACCTTGAACTCTTAATTGCATCTATTGTTCAGGTTTCACTACATCGGGTTACCATGCATGTCTTGTTTGTGGTCCTTCGCTAGTTGTCTCATGGGCAGATGCATTGAATAAGGTCATCTATGAGAATCACCATCGATTTCTTTCACCTGATCATCCTAGATATGTCACCCCTTGGAATGAAATCCCCACATTAGTCACTCACACTGCAGGATATTGGATGAGAATTTGGGACGGTTCCATGACTCCTCCACTTGGCATGACCTGGTAAGGGTTTGTAACTATTGTGTGCTATATTGAATGGAAATAAAGATTGGATGCTAACACCATCTTTTGTTTAGATACTCCATCTTTTATTGACTACCATATTGGTCCCATCAATCACCTGCTCAGGGTTTTTTTTTTTACATTTTGTTTTTTAAAATTCTTTTAAATCATATTTAATTCCATAAATCCTGAATTAATTCTTAAAAAACCTTATTTCTTATCAGGTCAAAGAAAACCCAAAAACTTGCTATCTTCCATAAGGGACTTTACAAATCCCTTATGGGATATGATCTAATCATGTAGTAAGGGACCTCTAAACTCCTTTATGGGACTTAAAATCCCTTGTGGGACATCGATCAAATCTCATAAGGGACCCAAATACTCCTATGTGGGACTTCAAATTCCATGAGGGATCCCAAAGTCCTATATGTAACCTTAAATCCCTTGTAGGATATGGATCAGATTTCATAAGAGACTTTGAAATTCCTATGTGGGACTTCAAATCTTATAAGGGACCCAAGAACTCCTACTTGGGACTTCAAATTCCATAATGAATCTCCAAACTCCTATACAGGACGTTAGATATCCTATTTGGAAATTCAAATATTATGTGTGGGATATTGATTCGCTCCCAAAGTGGACTTCTAAACTTGTATGTGGGACTTTAAATATGATGTTTAAGACTTCAAAAATTCCATGTGGGATATTGATCCATTCTTATATGGGAGTACCAAACTCATATAACCTTTAAATAACAAGATTTCAAATCTCTTTAATAACCCTTTTGGAAATTCAAATATTCCATGTGGGATATTTATTTGCTCCCAAATCGGGCTTTTAAACATGTATGCCAGACTTTAAATCGATGTTTAGCACTTCAAAGATTCCATGTGGGATATTGATTCACTCTTATATGGGAGTGCCAAAGTGATATGTGGGATTTTAAATGTCATGTTAAACAAGATTTAAAATATTCATGCAGGATTTTGATTTAATCATAAAGGGCTATTGACTAAAGAATTCAAATATTCACACGGGATATTGATTCAAATGTTATGTTTAAGAGTTCAAATATACATGCATGATGTTGATTCAAATTTCATCTTTTAGACTTCAAATATTCACGTGGAATATTGATTTAAATGTCATGCATGATGTTTAAGACATCATATATGGGGATAGGATATATTATTTAGATATTTTTTTGTATGGGGAGGTTTATTTCCTTAAGGGAGTTATTTCATTGCTTCTTTTCTCCTCCTCCTATATTTTACTTTCTTCTGGTGATTTCACTAATAGTTCTTTATGGTAGGTAGCCTACACCCAAGTATCATTTTTATGAGCCCCCATTAAGCCATGTGTCACTTTTTTTGTTTGTGGTAAAAGTGGATGTATTTATTGATAACCTACAAAATTAATAAGCAAGTCTTTACAATGGCACCATCAAGAGTTCTTTACAAAATTGATAAGCAAGTCTTTACAATGGCACCCTCAGTTCTCCAAGATAAAGAAAACTATACTTTTAATCCATCAAGAAAAATTTAACATAAAAGAAACCAATAGACCACTACTACACCGAATCAAAGTAACGATAGACCACCAAGACATTTGAAAAAGTGACAACAACATCACTTCTAATTTTGGAGGAACTTGAAGATAGACTCCAAGTGATTTTATGGCTTTTGAAAAGAGATATGCATATCTTCATGGAGGTTCCAAATGTCCTTTATAATCACGAGGTGGGAGCATGCAAGTGCAATATCGAGAGAGAGAGAGAGAGGAGAGAGAGAGAGAGATTGGCATCATAGGAACATTTCAAGCTTTCCCTTGGCATATTAAACATCTTGGAGTCCCTTCTGCATAAGAGTTGTTAGAGCTACGTAGGAGGCGAGTTGCCTTAAGAGCTCGTAGTGCTTGCTAGGGACCTTGCTACTATGCTTTCTATGTTTTTTAGCCTAGCACAAGCCTTGAGTAAGTACAAATGTATACCCATTAAGATGTACAAAATCCTCCTGCATTTTTCTGGTACAATATGAAGACATCCTATAACTTCCCACATTCAATATGACCTGTGATGAGAGAAGTGCAGGAATGCTCATTCATATACTTCTAGGCCATTCTTGAGTGCAATGCATACGCTGCTAGTAGGCATGCAAGTGCAATGCATACGCTGGATTTTTGTGCTTTCTACACTTGCCCAAGATGCATGTCAAGTTGTCCACAGAAGGTGGATGGGGCATGCTTTCCAAAGAAGCGAGTGCTTCCTCCAAGCTAAGCTCTCGGACTTGCTATGCTATGGGGCTGTGCATGCCCTTGTTTTCAGTCTACTTTCTCTGGAGCGTGATTGTATGATTAAACACGGGCAAGAATTGCAAGAATTGCAATTTTTGGAGCATGTCTTTAACCCAACTACAACAACATGGGCAGGAATTGCAAGATTGCGACCATAGCATCTGCTGTGTTGTGGGTTTCTTCGATGGCAGGATGGAGGAGGGTGGTCTACCATCCGTTGTTGCCCGTAGGAGGTGATGAGTTTGTTGATCGCGGGTGCAGAGATGTTGAATTGAGTAGGCATTGCTGGTGTGGAGTCTCCTTGGAGCCCCTTCTACATTAGAGTTGTTAGATCTACGTAGGAGCCCTGGATCTTGTAGTCGCTTGTGTGTCGTTGGATGTGTTGTTTGAGATGCAGGTGTTGCCATCGGGTTGGGTGGAGAGCCATGGGCATTGTGAAGGAGCTGGTTCTATTGCCACAGTTCGTTGTTGCTCCCGGTTGAGTCGCTTGGGTAGCAAAGTTGGAGGAAGATCCCAGGCCGTTGCATTTTGGCATTCATTATTTTATTTTGGCCTTATAGGTGACCACAAAGTCGCTGGCTTTAGCTCTTTGGCTACCAATACATTTTTACATCAGTCTCGGCAAGAACGAGCCCAACCAAAAATTTTCAAATGAGAAATGTCTGGTTTCCTACCAGTATACATCTCCTCTGGCGTCATGCCATGTATTGCTGCAGTGGGAGTCCTGTTCATTATGTAAATTTTTGTAGCAACTGCTTCAGCCCAATAATAATTTGGTAGGTCTTTCTCATTTAGCATGGCCCGAGATACCTCTCCAATATGCCTGTTTTTCCTTTCTACAAGTCCATTTTGCTGTGGGGTATGATTGCATGAATATTGCTGCTTTATGCCATGCTCTTGCAGGAACCTTGCAAACTCATTTGAGAGGTACTCTCCCCCTCCATCTGACCTTAGGCATTTTATTTGCAGGCCTGTTTCTTTTTCAACCATAGCTTTAAAAGCTTTGAAGTGCCCAAACACTTCACTTTTCTTTTTCATAAAATACACCCAAACTTTTCTGCTGAAGTCATCAATAAAAGTGACAAAATAGTGACAGCCTCCAATAGATGTAGCTTTAGTAGTCCACACATCAGAGTGGATTAATTCCAATGGCTTTTTACTCTCTTGAACATGCCTAGGAAATGGTTTCCTTACCTGTTTTCCAAATTGACAGGCTTCACAAACGTTATGCATTTCTACAACCTTGAATTTAGGCAATCCTGCAACATTATTTTGGGCTTGCATCATATTTAAGTCGCTGTATATTAACATGACCAATGCGTTTATGCTAGATATCAATATCTGCAACTACACCGGTCCCATGTGCAAACATTGCTGCACTCAATTCAGGCATGTCTGCATCCAACGTAAACATCCTGCCCTTCTTCTTTCCTTTTGCTATCAAGCGACCGTTATTTTTCATATCCTCAACAAAGCATCCATGAGGATTAAATCTGACCTGCAAGCCCTGCTCAACCATTTGACCAATAGAAACCAGGTTCTTGGTGATGTTCGGGACATGAAATACATTAGATAGGTATTTCTTTTTCCCATCCTGCATAGACAAAGGAATTGTACCAATCTGCACAATAGGATGTGCAGTATCATCAGCAGTCTCCACAAATCCTAGTTTTTCCATTTTCATTGCATCCTGCATCCACTCTGCATGACCTGTCATGTGGTTTGACGCACCTGAGTCAACATACCACACATCATTTCGTTCTTCTGCACTTATCACAGAATTGGTCATGTGTTGCACCATAAATAGATGCTCATTTCTGTCATTACCCTGTCATTTCTAGAGTTACCACGTCCTCCTCCATAGGACTGGTTTTCTTGAGTTTGCTGCATATTCTAATTTCTACCACGGCCTGCCAATTGGCCTCCTCTACCTTTGCCTCTACCTCTTCCAGCATTTGAGTAGAAGACAGTTTCTTTTGAAGTTCCTCCTGAAGAAGATGCACCCCCATTTCTCTGCTCTTCAGAAATTAGAAGAGCAAACAACTCTTCAAAATCAGGAAATTTTTCACGGACGGCAATGGATGTCCGAAACTGTGCATAATCCTTTCCTAGACCATTCAAGGTCACAGAAACTAGATCATCATCTTCCACTAGCGACCCAATGGAAGCAAGTGCATCTGCAATTTTCTTCACCTTCATGTGGTAGTCATTTATGCTCAAATTTTCTCTCTGCACATTGTGCAACTCCTGTTTGACCTGCATTTTCCTGGCTTACGTATTTGTGCTATACATTTTTGCCAAAGTATCCCATGCCTCCTTTGGCGTACTTGCATCTTGAATATGCACAATCATAGAATCTGAAATACTGATAGACAGCCAGTACATAACTTTTCTGGCTCTCTCATGCCATCCTTTAAATGCCTGCATTTCCTGTTGATTGGGAAAATTAGGAAGAACTGGTTCTTCTTCATTTCCTGTAATGAACTCCCAATAGCCTTTTCCCATAAGGAAATTCATCATTCTAAACTTCCATGCCTGGAAGTTGTTCTTGTCAAGCTTTTCTGTGACAATCTATGAAAGAGAATCAGATGCCATTACAGAACACTGCAAAATATTATGTCACTACGAAAAACACAGCTTTTGCCTCACACGGGCAGATCTGCAAAACTGACGAAAGTGGTATTTGACCACACAATCACTTCCTAGTGACGATTTTGCATCAACAGGCAACAAGCATGATTCTACAACTCCCAATATCTCTGCACACAGGCATACGATGCAATTTCTGCGGCAACTTTTCACCGACCAGTCGAGCAGTGGTCGCATAGCAAAAACAGGGCCATTTTCTGAGTGCCTGCGAAGAACTTCCGCCTTCAAAACGGGCCCTGAAATGGCCTGATTTTGGCCCCGCAGCATATACTACCCTCTCGCCATACCGCGAAGGGCGTCTCAATCTGAGACAGTGCACTCTTGCACTTCTGGCTGTGCTACCTACAGAGATTTGCTCCCAAACTCGACATAGGAAAGCAACACTAGTCCTCTTACCAGGACACCACGAACTTGGTTTGCTTTCTTGAGCTCCTTACCATGAACAAGGCTCTGATACCATGTGAAGATAGTGGGAGAGAGGAAAGGAGTCTCACTTGCGGCTTTCTCACATGCACAATGGGGGAATACACACACAGGTGGAGGCTGAAAACAGTTTTCCTCTTCTTAGTTGTGAAAGCCAAAAGAACTCAAGTACAAAGAAATAGAAGAACCCTATATATGGGTCTCAAACCAAACTCAACTAACTAAGGTGGCATACTAACTTAGCCACGAACTAGAGTAGATAAGGATAGCTGTCATCCAGCTATTATTCGTGGGCGGTGTACCAACCGCATCTGCAGCTAACAAGTCGGTGACATAAATTCACAATAGTCACCCTTGCATATCATGAGTGGAGCTCGATATCTCAACAGTTACTCCATGAGGTGAGGGATTCTTTAAATCAGTTGATTGCATAGGGAAGAAGAAAACAGGTCTCTTTATTGCATCTACATTAGATGAGGTCATTGAGAATGTGGGTTTTGACAATGTGCTTCAACTTGTAATGGACAATGCAAAGAGTTGTAGGAAAGCTGGAAAGATAGTTCATTGTAGACATAAGCATATACAGCCTACTGGTTGCTCTTGCCATCTTCTCAATTTTGTATTGGAGTATTGGTACAAAATACCTAACACTACTTTCTTTAAAGCTGCCATCAATGAGGGAAAAAGAGTTGTGATTTTTTTCCTTAATCATGAACGCGTCCTTGGGGCATTTGGGAATAGGCAAGAAAATAACAAGAAAGAGTTTATCATACCTACTAAAACTAGATTTGGCACAAATTATTTGATGTTGATGCATTTACAAGATTTGCGTCCATTTGCAGTCAAGACATTATACTCTCGAGATGTGATTGCATGGTCACAAGAGAAACGTGAAGTTGAACATCAAGAGTATATGCAGATTAGAAACATGTGTCAAAATCAGCAATTTTGGAAGAGAATGGATGATGCAATATCAATCATGAAGCCAGTCTACTATGCAATCTATAAGCTTGACACAAAATCACCTATGATGGGGAAGGTCTACATGGTTTGGTGGGAAGCATCAAAAGCGATGCTTAAGGATGATCCAGAACTATGTTATGAAGGACCCTATAACCTAACAAAACGTCATACTCTACATTCTTATCTTGATAAGAGATGGAACAGTCTCACTCAGACTTACATCATGTGGGTCATGTGTTGGATCTTGAATGGTGGGATTCTAGTACAAAGACAGTTGAGGAGACAATGCATGGTTGGATTAATTATGCATTGAAAAGTTTTTATATGAATAATGTTGACTTTAACCAATGCTCTCTTGAGCTTGCAAAGTATCACAACAAGGAAGGACTATTTGCAAATGAAAGGGTACGAGAACAAGTGAAGTTTCTTTCAGGATGGAACCGGTGGCACAATGGGGAGGTTCAACACCTCTCCTACAAGCAGTAGCTATGAAAGTCTTAGCTCAAACTACTTCTAATTCTTCAAGTGAGAGGAATCGGAGTCATTATAAATATGTACTTAGTGTGACTCGCAATAGGCTCCTATTAGCACATGCAAAAAAGCTAGTATATATTTATGCCAAGAGTAGGTTGCTCGGTCAAATAACTGGAGAGAACTACAAAGAGACTCTATCCCAGGATGGACGAATGAAGAAGAGTCAAACTCTAATCAACTAGCAAGCGTACAAGAAGAAGAAGAGGAAGAACATGGTCATGAGGAAGTATAGAATGTAGTTCAAGTAGTTGAGAGAAGAAGTGGAAGAAAACTCAAATGATGAAATTAGTTCACTGTTTGGCAATGCCATTTAAAATTTGTAATGCTTTTTTTTTTTGGATGTTAAGATGTAACTTTCTATATTGGAGTGAATTTACATTTCTATTTTTGAACTGAGAGAATAAACTTAGTGAGTGATATTGTACATGATTGGCTGTTTCTACACGATTATGTACTTGTAGTGTAGCATGTCTACTCATTTATTTGATTCTTAAATCACGAGTTATTTCTTACTTGTTATGCAGATTTAATTTGAAGAATCACTCCACCTTATGCACATGGCATCAAATGGCAATATATGTATAGAAGAAATGAATGTGAGACAAAGTCTTGGACAAGCAGACAAGCAGACAAGGAAAATGCAATACACGTATTGTGTATGGTGATTGGGTAATCACAAATGGAGGAAATAATAAATAGCTCAGCAAATTTGCATCTCTTCAAAGATAAAATTATAGCTATAACCCAAAGAGAATTCATAGAAGAGGATTTAAAAGAACTTCAAGAAAAGCTTGATTGGAAGAATCAAGTCATGAATTGGATTGAAAGTTTTATAGGATGTAGCATCACTACATATGAGGAATCATCAACGGCGATAAAGAACTCGATAAATGTTTCTAACTTGTATTTGTGGGATTGAGCATGGGAGAATATGAAAGCAAAAACTAAGGCAGCTAAGAAAAGATTACTGGACATTTATGCAACACTTGCAAAAGACAGGATGGCTTATTCTAAGTCTCAAAAAATAAGTGATAGCATTGGAGATGAGGAACATAGCCTGAAGCAGAAGTTACATGCATCTTATTCTCACTTTGAGAATTGCCATATAATGGTATTTTTGACAGAAAAGGAGATTATAAAGGGAGATAAGCTTGGTGAGGGAGCATATGGGAATGCTTATAAAGTAAAAATCATAGGAAATCCATGGCTTATGGATTTTAATTGGTATGCAGGAAAACAATTCAAGGGTCAACCAACAAGGTAAGCTAGTGAAGCAAGACGAGAATAATCGATGCAAATTATGCATCCTATTCTTGTCCGTGTGATTGCAGCCACTACTGTAAGACCTTTTTAGAATATTACACCATATTTTAATGGAGGAAGCTTACACCAATTCATGCTTAAACTTCCATTCAGCAAGGGGAGTTACACGAGATACATCCATAGAAAAGGATTTGAAAAAAGAAAGTTTGAAAGGTTTCAAGGGAAGCTTCCTGAGGTGGAGATTGGACAAAAGGACCTTCAGCAAATTTGTGATTTTGGTAAGGCTTTACCAAGCTGTTTGCATGCCCTTGTATAAGGAATGCACGCACTACATGATGGACAATGGATGCATACTGATTTACATGTAAGCAACATCATCCTCGACTTCATTTCTAGTGGGGACTGTAGAATAGGCATCATAGACTAGGGAAGGGCACTTGATGTCACAGAGGATAGAGTGGCATTTGATGTAATGAGAAAGAATGAAAAAGAGAGTGATGAAACTTTCCAAGCTCGAGTTGCAATAGAAGTACAAAGGAGGTGTGGAATGAAGTGGATAGCCCCAAAACTGCATAATCCATTGAAAAGTGTATGCTATTCCTGTGCATCGAATGTCTATGCATTAGGTTGGATTCTAAAAGAGATGTGTCTCTTTTATGAGGATTCTAGATACCTTCTTGAGAAGGTGTCTAGACTTCTAAATATCCAACTTATAAAGAAGGTCAAAGAATGGATTATAGACAATGTGATGAATGGATATCCACGTGTTCGTTACTCATTAGAACAAGTGGACAACTTCTTTGTAGGTCTTGGTTTCAAAGAGTTTCTTGCCATGCATCCTCGACATGAAATGGATCCTGCAAGGGTTTTGGGAGCAAATACTTGTAACTGAATTATTTGGTATCATGAAAAACATTTCTTGAGATGTTAACATATGAAAAATGATAGATCTTTGGTATTTTTTCATTTTGATTATGATTGACATGTTGATTGAGTTTTTGAAATATAATATTCTTTATATAAATATTAAAATGATAAGGCAAATAGTATTATTCTTCAATTAGGAAGAATATTTTTGTGATAAATTCTTTCTTATGTTTCTAAGCATCATTGATTTTCCCTTGTTCATGTATCTATTTCGTGGGCATCCTTAAAATTGTGTATCTATATCTTGAATATCAACAATCACGTATGAATTGATTATCATGTATAATACTTGTTGATTATTATAGGGCATTAGTCATGGCAAGTTCGTTTAGCCAAGTAGGAGAAAATCATAGCATACACGATGGTACATTTATGCTCTTCTCCTATTGCATGCTAAAGTGGAAGATGCTTGCTCCACAACACCTGATATGGATGTGGAAAGTGTTTTCGCAATGGCAAGTACTTTTTCCAATCCAAATGGACTCAAATGGCCAAAAGTTAAAAAGATTGCCCCCAAGGATGTTGTCCAACCACTTTGGACAAAGGGTTACGCTGGGCATGCGCATTGGGCTATAAAAGACCATTGATAAGAAAGCATGCTTCTTAGATTTTTACTTCAGTCCATGGAAGAATTGCTCATTCAAGTTGCATTCCAATGTTCTTTGCACAACAATTGTATGCAAAGTTTGAGATGGGAAGGGAGGTAGACTTCTCTAGTAGGGCTCCTTATAAGAGAAGACGTGTCTCAGAGCCGGCAAGTACATCAAGGAGAGGTGAGTTTGGCAAGTTAACTTGAAATTTTTTGCATTTTGATGTTTTATTTCATTTCTAAATATAGTTTTTTCTTTGAATACATGCAACATGCACAACTCATGATACACCATACACAGGGCATGCATTTGAGGATGAGATACATAATGCCACAATTGAACAATATAATGATGATGAAGAGTTAAATTGTGCAAGTGTGCAAACATCCCCAAATACAACAACACTTACATTTCCTTCTATCTTGTTGTGTGATGCACTCCATGAAGTGACTAGTGAAGCTGAAAAAAAGGATCGAGTACATCAAGAAAGAATTGTGCAATTGAATGACGAGATTGCAAATCTTCAAAAACAAAACTTATCCTTGCAAGAGGAAATTCAAAAATTAAAAACAACAAAGAGTACAGATTTTCAAGTACAAAGTTTGGAAATACAATTAAAAGAGCAAGTACTCATAGCACAATGCTTTTCACGTGCTGCTGAAGATGCGAGGATTGCATTATAGCACATTGATAATGGGGGTCATGTTTTTTATTTTGATCATGACATGGTGGGACTAGCAGTAAGAAGACCATCAACTCTGCCAATTGCATTGGTGATCAATTCAGATGGTCCTATATGTCCAATATGCCATGATCCTTTTGATAGTAGCACTGGTGGATGGTACACACTTTCATGTGAGCATAGCTATCATTTAGCATGCTTGGAAAATTCTTTGAAGGTAAGAAGTGCATGTGTCTTATGCAATACATGCATATCAAAGGATTTGTATGATGTGTTGGTTATATCTAAGACTTATAATTCAGATCCCCAATTAGAGACATTCGAACAGGCCATCCTGTGGCTCACAATTTCATACCTGACTTTGTGGATTGTGTGAGCATGGGTTATATCTCTCCTTGAGATTTCAATAAATTAAATCTACTATCTAACACTATACAACTTTGATATGACAATATTATTTCCTTTATAATGTGATTATGTAATCATTTGTAGCAAAATTCATGTCTTATGGTTATGATTTGCTATAAATTCCATGAGGAGAATTTGTGTCCTTCAATGACGATGGTCTTTATGTATGGAATTCATTGCAATGTGGAAATCCATAAAAGAAAAAGAAAGTATCATTTCAAAAATATTATTCGACATTGACTCTCTCTCTCTCTCTCTCTCTCTCTCTCTCTCTCTCTCTCTCTCTCTCTCTCTCTCTCTCTCTCTCCCTCCCTCCCTCCCTCCCTCCCTCCCTCCCTCTCTCTCTCTCTCTCTCTCTCTCTCTCTCTCTCTCTCTCTCTCTCTCTCTCTCTCTCTCTCTCTCTCTCTCTCTCTCTCTCTCTCTCTCTCTCTCTCTCCCTCTCTCATGTGTTCACATGTGTGCGTGCGTGCGTACACACACACACACACATAATATTCTCTAATTTATACCAATAAAATTAGAAATCAAATGCAAAATAAAGTAGGAAAAAAAGGGTTTGCAAATCCATGCCACAATGTAGCAATGTTATTTATATTCTTTTTACATAATGTAAACTCTAAATCAAATTGTATTTGCATGCACACTCAATAATAAAATCTTGCTAAAATCTGAAAAGGCTTATTATTTATTGGTTAATTGCATACGAGATATCTAAAGTCAATATCATGCTGTTGAAATGTGTTTTCCAGTAGGGCACCTTCCAATTCAAATTGAAGTCCCTTATGGTACCCCAAAAGGTCCCTTATGGTATCCCAGAAAGTCCCTGGGGGACCCAAAAAACTATATTGTGGTATCCAAAAAGTCCCTTGTGGGATCTCAAAAGTTTCTTATGAGACCCCAAAAAGTCCCTTGTGTTGAGATATGGTGCCATGAGCACATGTAGAGCAAAGGTATGAGCAAAGGGTAAGCTGCCACATGGCATGGAGGAGATATCCCACATGTGAGCAAGCAAATGGATGTAAGTACCCTCACCTATAAAAGGGAGGTTCATTTGAAGTAATATCAATCAAGCACTTTGCACTATCTCAAGATTCTCTTTATGAGTCCAAGCTAATCTATCTTGGAACCTAATTGACTTGAGATACATGTCATGAGCACTCTCTTCATCATGTTTCCACACAGGTTTCATCCACCTTAGAGCACTCTGTAGATCCTGAGGCACACATGTTTTGTCATGGTATCAGAGCTTAGGTCTAGCTCTTCTTATTAGTTATAGGCACACCTTAGATACTCATGGTTTCTCTTAGCTAAATATTGAAACTCGATTTAGAGATTTGAGTTTCCTCTAGAGTGAACTTCACTTCCATTCCAAGAGAGATCACTTTCTTCTTGAGAGAGACATTTCCGTCCACTTACTTCCGTTGTGTGTGTGTGAGAGAGAGAGTTTCATTCTGGTAGTGCATCCCGTGCATACAGCTCTACACTAAGCTACCCCTTGCTCATGGCTCCTCGAAAGCCATATCAGCCAAAGTTCAACACTGACAGCCAGATAGTTGCATCAAAGGCTCTCCAGCAAAGGCTCCTTAGTCTCGGCTAATGGAATCTACAATAGCTTTAGCAACAGTCCTCGACATGGGCTCAAGATAGCAAAGAATGCATCATCAACAGCATCTCAAGCTCTCAATCCTCCAACGTTGGACTCCAAGCTCCTTTTGACGGCCTCCACTTTGCCAAAATTCTACCATGAAAGACGGGCAGCCTACATCGTTCAGCCGCTCCATCAATGCCCACAGTGCCAAAGCTCCTCTTGCTCCAACCGCCACCACAACAACGTGCACCGAACTGTGCCTCCAAGCTCTACAAGCTCACGTGGCCTCTCCAGTAGCGACAGGCGAGCTCCTCTACAGCTTCCTCCCTCATCACAAGGCTTCGCAATGCTCTACAACAGCCTCCTTTTTAGAGGCCAACGACACTTTAGCACTGCCTCCATCTGCCTCCATCCGAACGACCAGCCGCCTCCTACGTGCATCTATGGCTCCCAATAGCCAAGCTCTACAACAAAGCAACTCTTCAGCCCAACAACCTCCAATAGCTCCTGCACACCGCATCTCCTGAAGCCCAACAATGCTCAGCTACCATCAACGACCAGCTCTAGAGCTCCTCCGTCGCCATCGTCGCAGAAGGCTCCACGCTCTTCTTTCTTCCTTCTCCAAGGTCTCACCACAAAATGACACGTGGCAAGATAGAAACTAACCATGGTTGAGTGTCTATAACCTTGGTTGAGTACATCTGGTTATGTTAACTCACTAGTCAAGTTTTTTTCAAGCTGGGTTAAGTCAATGATTTAGTCAACACAGTGCCACCTAAGCACAAAGCCCCTGCTAAGCACAGTATGGAATTCAACATGTGAATCCCTGTGCCCACATCATCAAAGGCCCTCTTCTTCATAGAATCTTTGACAAGCCATAACTTGCAATCCAGGAAGAATTTGGACACGCTCCAAAAGGGAAAAGTGATCGCCTTTTCGAGCTCTACGCGCCTGTTAAGTCAGAATCATTGTATGCAATTAGACACTGCCAATATTGAAAGAAATCAAATGGTAAGACCTTTGCAACAAATGAAAAAGCAACGCATGAATGTAGAAAGCATGCCAAAAGCATAAGTGCATGAGATGACCATAGCATAGAGCATGGTATCCACACGTAAAGCATCAAGGCACATGGAAGAACAAAGCATCATGCAGGTAGCTACACCAAACAAAGAAGCAAACGAGTTGTCATCAAGCCATGAGCCAAAAGGTGACATCAATGGAATGTATTGAAAAGCAAAAACCTTGCCAACCTTGCCTATGTTTTGTAAAACAAGCCTCACCACCTGAGAGTAGCTATGAAAGCACCCAGGGGAGGTATTGACATGTAAAAACCACACTTGACCACCTTAAGTAGCAATGCAAGCACTAAGGGGAGGTGATGGATTTGTAACTCACATCTGACCACCTTGCAGTAGCCAAAGGATCATGGCACCAAGGGGAGGTGTTGAGATATGGTGCCATGAGCACATGTAGAGCAAAGGTATGAGCAAAGGGTAAGCTGCCACATGGCATGGAGGAGATATCCCACATGTGAGCAAGCAAATGGATGTAAGTACCCTCACCTATAAAAGGGAGGTTCATTTGAAGTAATATCAATCAAGCACTTTGCACTATCTCAAGATTCTCTTTATGAGTCCAAGCTAATCTATCTTGGAACCTAATTGACTTGAGATACATGTCATGAGCACTCTCTTCATCATGTTTCCACACAGGTTTCATCCACCTTAGAGCGCTCCGTAGATCCTGAGGCACACATGTTTTGTCACCTTATGGTACCCCTAAAAGTCCCCTATGGTACCTAAATATTCCCTTGTGGTACCCTAATAGATTCATCATGGTACTCCAAAGTCCCTTATGGTACCCTAAAAGTTATGAGGGATTTTGTCCCTAGGGGACCAAAAAACTATATTCTGGTATCCAAAAAGTCCCTTGTGGGATCTCAAAAGTTTCTTATGAGACCCCAAAACATTGCCTTGTGTACCCCTAAAAGTCCCTTATGGTACCTAAATATTCCCTTGTGGTACCCCAAAAGATTCATCATGGTACTCCAAAAGTCCCTTATGGTACCCCAAAAGATATGAGGGACTTTGTCATAATCTTGAAAGGTTTTACCATGCTCCATTTTAATTTCTTTGGAAAATGGGACTTGGGATTTTTCCAAATTCCCTAATATGGTGTTACTGTTTACCAGAGGGGACTTTTTCAGATACCACAAGGGAACTTTCAGGGTACCACAAGGGACTTTTTGGGGTACCTTAAGGGAGTCTCTAGGGTACCTTGAGGGAATTTCTAGGATACCATAAGGAATTATTAAGGTATTATAAGGAACATTTGGGAGGACTTTTTGGGACACCCTACAATATACTTTGGTCCTTGGATGGTATGTTGGGGCACTTTGACTCTATAAGATACTTTGAAAGGTACAATCAAGTACATTGAAGAGGTACCAAATGGTGATTTGTAGGTTGACACACGTCTTGAAGAGTACTTTCTAAATGTACATTCACCATCAAATTTTAAGTTTTTTGACTCAAGATACATCAAAATTTAGATTAAAATCAAAATTCCCAAAGTATTGGGATTTTCCCAAATTCACTAATATGGAGTTAACTACAAATAACCTCCTAGTACCTCTTCAAGGTACTAGATTGTACCTTTTGATGTACCTTATAGAATGAAAGTACCCCAACATACCATCTAAAGTACATTGTAGAAGTCAAAGTACCCCAAAGTATGTTGAACTAAAAGTAACATATTGTACCTTTCAAGTACCTTATGAAACTCAAAGTGCCCCAAGGTACTATCCAAACTACCTTGAGGTATGGCATTAGCCGGTCAACCGGTCATCCGAACTAAATTCCCAAATTTTATAGAGAATTTTATTTAAAAGAAATATTTTTATTGTTTTTAATTCCCGAATTAATTCCCAACGATTTAATTCCCCGGCCAATCCTTGCACCTGCTTGATCCCATGCATACCTTCAAGAATGTGGTGTCTACCATTTGGGAACATTTGAATGGGACACGAGATTTCGCAGGCATAAGGGACGATCTACGCACCACAGGGAGGATACGTGAAGCTTGGCCACAAGAGAGGCCAAGTGGGTGTTTCTTTTTACCCCATGCACCATGGAGGTTATCAAAGCAAGAGATGGTGGCAATGAAGCAAGCTATCACTAGAATTCATACTCCCATTGGATGCATGAGGTGTTTAAAGGGGGCCTTCACAAAGAGCAAGAAAAGAGGTGTAGAGCAATTATATGGCTTGAAATCTCATGATTGGCACAAGATGCTCCAAGTAAGTATATTATGTGCATAATCTCTTTTTCCTTCCAAATTTGTGGGTGAATTAGAAGCAACTTATTCCTCGTGTGTTCAGTTCATACTACCTACTAGCATTTCTTGTCATGCATCGAAGGACATGAAGGATTGTATTTACAAGATGGGCAAGCTTGTGAAGTACTTTATGGGATACAAAATATGAAGCGTATCAATGCTCCATGCAAGGTTTTCATATTGCTAATATGGTGTACTTTTGCCTTTCTAGGTATGTGACCTCAAAGGAAATAGATCCCACCATGCTTGAGAATGCTCGAGTTATGTCAGTGGAGGTGGTTTGTTTAGTGGAGGAGACCTTTCCATGTACTATTATCACAAGCCAAATACATCTCATACTGCATTTGGGGATGAGATTGCTATATGCAGCATTGTACATGCACGATGGTTGTTCTTCCTCGAGCGCTTCATGAAGACCTTGAAGGGTCTCGTGAGGCAAAATGCAAGGCACCCGAAGGTATCATGGCCGAGGGTTGGTTGGTACAAGAGTCACTTGTATATATTTCTGAGTTTCTTGTTGATGTGGATAGCTCTCTCCCACGACTATGGAGAGATGATGAAGACCTAATGATGACCTCTATTGTGCCTCAAGGGAAAGGATGGAGCAAAGTAATAGACACAGAGTTGCTTAATAATATCAACCTCTATTGCATGCTCAATAGTGATGTGATGAAAAGATGGGTGACAAGATACGAGGATGCAAAGGCAAGAAGACAAGGAGAAAGGGCCCTATTTCGTACACACCAAGGATCTCGTGTGCCATAAGCTCAGCATCTAAGAGTACTTCCAAAGGATATTCATGTGGATTGGCTACTTGATGAAATGGAGAGAGTAGAGAGCATATCACAATGGAAGAATGGGAGTATGCTAGAGGATGCATGAGCAAGGTCGGTATATAGAATGTTATGAATAAGTTAGGAGCTTTCAACAATTTAGATTGCTTATTTAATTGACTTTGTCTTGGTGTAGTGTACTATGTTCAATGCTATATGGTGTGAGGGCAAGCATTTTTGGACACAACGGATTGATGATAAGAAAACACACAAGATTGCAACGTCATTGCTAGCTTTGAGGGAGCCAATGGAGCCATGGATGATTATTATGGCATAATCCAAGATATTATTAAGCTTGACTTTCGACGCTTCTTTGTGTATGTTTTGGATGTCAAGTGGTTTAAGGACATGGTGGAAAGATGAGAGTGCTCTCAACGGAAGCAAGAACGGAAGAGGGAGAGAGAGCGAGAGAGAGAGAGACAGAGAGCCACACAAGTTTTGGTGGGTGCAAAACCACCCTAATCTTCTTTTTCATTCATTTATATATGTGTGTAAGTATTGTACATAACCAGGGTTAAGGCACAGTGACCTTTAACCCCCACAACCTCCCACTTAAAGGACAATGTGCCTTTAAGGGAGAACAACCAGTGAGCATACTATCCAATGCCCATCAATACACGACAATACTCGAATCGCTGACTAGGTAGACTCTTCGTCAGCATATCTGCAGGGTTATCATCTGTATGAACCTTGACAAGCTCTATGCGCTTGTCCTCAAGTACCTCCCTGATGAAATGGTACCTGACCTCAATGTGTTTGGTCTTTGCATGAAAGACTGGATTCCGTGCTAGCTGAATAGCACTCATGGAATCACTATGCAATGTCGGTACACCTGTATGAATCCCCAAATCTCCCACTAGCCGATCAAGCCATATAGCCTCCTTGCAACCCTCTGTGGCTGCAACATACTCAGCCTCTATGGTAGACAAAGCCACGCACTTCTGTGCACAAGACATCCACGACACTGCACCACCTGCAAAGGTGAACACATAACCAGAAGTGGATCTCCTACTATCCACATGCCCTGCATAGTCTGAATCTGTGTACCCAAGTACACGCATGTCTCCTTTACCAAAGCAAATGCACATCTCCTTGGTACCCTTCATGTACCTCATGATGCACTTAACTGCCTCCCAATGCCTCTTTCCTGGATTAGCCATATACCGGCTAACAACTCCCACTGCAAATGCAATGTCTGGTCTAGTAGCTATCATAGCATACATAAGACTCCCAACTGCTGATGCATAAGGAACCTTGGCCATCATGGCCCTCTCCTCATCTGATTTGGGACTATCTGTATGACTCAGTTTCACATATGGAGGCAATGGAGTACTCACTGCCTTCCCCCCCTCCATATTGAAACGCTGTAATACTTTTGTAACATACTCTTTTTGTGAAAGCCAAAGGAGTTTCCTACTCCGATCACGCGTGATGCGCATACCAAGAATATGACTTGCAAATCCCAAATCCTTCATATCAAAGGCCTCATGCAACTTGGCCTTTAATGCATCTAGCTCATAAGTATTCTTGCTAGCCAATAGCATATCATCCACATATAGTGCCAGGATTATCAGGCTACTATCCTTAGCCCTTTTAGTGTAGAGGCAGTGATCAATTTCACTCCTTCTAAAACCCTGGGACCGAATGAAAGCATCAAACTTCTGATACCATTCTCTAGGTGCTTGCTTAAGACCATAGAGACTCTTCTTCAGCTTGCAAACTAAATGCTCTTTTCCCTTTTCTTCAAAGCCTTCCGGCTGAACCATGTAAATTTCCTCATGCAAATCCCCATGCAAGAAAGCTGTCTTGACATCCATTTGCATAAGCTCCATATCCTCTACTGCCACTAGTCCAAGGATGCATCTAAGTGTGGTCATCTTCACAACCGGAGAGAATATCTCATCAAAGTCCACACCCTTCTCTTGCTTGAACCCTTTAGCAACCAAACGGGCCTTGCACCTAGGCACATCATCACCTGTGACCTTCATTTTGTAGACCCATTTACATGGCAATGCTTTCTTTCCATGTGGCAAAGAAACCAAGTCCCAAGTCTTATTCTTCATAAGTGAACTTATCTCTGATTGCATAGCATACTCCCACTTGCGTTGATCCTCATGCATCATAGCCTCTCTGTAGCAAGAAGGCTCCCCGCAATCAGTAAGCATCACATAGTCTACCCCTGGAACAAACCTATCAGGCGGTCTAGACACTCTAGATGATCTTCTCAATGGCATTTCAGCTTGCTGTCCCACTTGCATATCAGCCACATTTGGCTCATCATTTCCACCAATACATGATCCATCATCTACCCTTGATTGTATACCTGTGGGAGTACTTGGTGGTACCATTTCTTGCACATTTGGTGCATGGACAGCTTGCAGCCTATCAACATATGCAGGTGGATTCACATCCTGGAAAGTGATTCTCCTCATTTCCACATCCCTCATGGGTGCCTTATGCATCTTCTTCTCATTGAAGACCACATCATGGCTGCGTATGATCTTCTTTGCTTCTGGATCCCAGAGACGATAGCCCATCTCTCCACTTTCACCATAACCTAGAAAGATGCATTTCCTAGACTTAGGATCTAGCTTCTTTCGAAGCTCTTTTGGCACATGTGCATATGCCTCACACCCAAATATACGCAAATGAGAGTAAGAGGGCTTCTTGCCACTCCATGCCTCTTCAGGAATACCACCATCCAAACTCTTACTAGGTGATCTATTGATCACATGCACTGCAGTCTTCATTGCCTCAGCCCAAAAACCACAAGAAAGACTTGCATTGGAAAGCATGCATTGCAACCTTTCTTGAATGGTACGGTTCATCTTTTCTGCAACTGGATTTTGCTCTGGAGTACGAGGGGATGTAAGCTCCCTCTTAATCCCACGAGTATCACAGAAATGCTGAAAGTCATGAGAGAGATACTCTCCACCATTGTCAGTCCGTAGGCATTTAAGCGTTCTACCTGACTGATTCTCAACCAAGGCCAGCCATTTCTGAAATACCTGGAACACATCACTCTTCCGAGCTATAGCATAAGCCCACACTTTCCTAGTTGCATCATCAATGAATGTCACATAGTATTCAGCCCCGCCTAATGACCGTGTAGGCATGGGACCACATACGTCTGAATGCACCAAATCAAGCATTTCAAACTCTTTCTTTCCCCTTCTTTTATGGGCTGATTTAGTCTGCTTCCCATAGAGACAATGCTCACAAAATTCAAAATCAGAGAAACTCAAATGCGGTACATAACCCAAACGGCATAAGAGTTTCATTCCATTCTGGCTCATGTGCCCCAACCTGCAATGCCACAAAGAAGTGCTTGGCTGCTCGGTTATTGCAACAACATGATCAAATACCCCTGATACATGTAAGGGATACAAAGTCCCACACTTGGCACCCCTGGCCAAAAGCATAGAGCCCTTTTGAATTTTCCAACTCTGAAAGCCAAAAGTGGTGTGAAAACCACCATCATCTAGTTGACCCACTGAAATAAGACTCTTGGTCAACTTAGGCACATGTCTCACATGTTTCAAAACAAATGCAGACCCATTTGCAAAAGAAAACTTTATGTCACCTGCTCCCACTATGTCACATGCATAGTCAAGATGCACACAACCTGTCTTTCCACTATCATAAGTGGAGAACCATTTCCTATGGGGAGTAACATGGAATGAAGCACCAGAATCCAAAATCCAATCCTGGGAATATGCATCATCTGAAGTGGTAAGCCACTCTGCAGATAAAGTAGACATGAAGAGAACATCATTGTCACTATCATGTGTGACTGCATTGATCTCCTCGATCTTCACTTTTCCTTTGTCCTCCCTTGGACTCTCTTCCTTTTGATTTGCACCCCAATTTGCATTCTTTTTCTTATCCTTTTGCTCTCTTTTCAGCTTGTAGCAATCCTTTTTCATATGGCCCTTCTTGCCACAGTGGTAACACTCAATGTTCCGTGCCCTGGATTTGCTACGAGACTTCCCTCTTTCTTGGGACTTCCCCCTGAACTGTGATCTGCCCCTTTGCACATTTAAGGCTGCATCCTGCTTGTTGCCATCCATAGACTTCCGTCTAATCTCCTCGGCCAACAAGCTACCCACAACATCATCAAATTTCAGTACTCCACCAGGTGCAGAGTTACTGACAGCTGTACGGAAGGTATCCCATGAGGATGGCAATGAACATAAGAGAAATATTGCCTTAGTCTTCGCATCAAAATTCATTTTCTGAGCCTAAAGTTGGCTGAAAATAATATTGAATTCATTCAAGTGAGAAGCAATGGAGACCCCTTCCTTCATCTGCAGCTCAAACAACCTCTTCATGAGGTAAACTTTATTAGAGGCAGTTTCCTTTTCATAAGTGGCACACAGTTTCTTCCACAAATCTTTCGTAGTCTGCTCATTTACTACTGTGAAATAAACTGACTCTGCAAGATGAAGTCTAATAGTAGACTTTGCTAATGCATCCAACTCATTCCAATCATCCTCAGATATATTTGCAGGCTTAGCTTCAATCCCTGCCAAGGGTTTAATCTGCTTCTTTTGAATAAGCACATCCCTTATCTGTTCTTTCCACAAAGAAAAGTTTGTCCCATCAAACTTTTTAATGCTGAAAAACTCCTTTTCAGGCATGGAAGAGGATGCCATGATGCAAATAAAGCAAAATCCCAAATGCTAGTGCCTGCAAGAGAGAATCACACCAAATACCAGGTGCACCCAAATGTGTATGCCACAATAGAGTGAAATATCACCAAAACTCAAAACTCAAAGCATCTGACTCATGTGCATATACTATGCATCCATATGAGCAAATCTGGCCCAAAAAACAAAATGCCAATAAGTGCCAAATGACTCAAGCATAAACACTGTCCACTGGCATATGCATCAATAATGTCTCATCCAAGAGAGCATAGCACTATCAGTGCATCACCTGCAATGTGTCAAAGCTGTCCCTCAGCTTAAAATAGCATCCATGTGCAAAGCGTCCATAAAAAATAGCATCCCACAAGGCAATTTGGGCCTATCAGCGCATCCAACAAGGACCGCAATGCATCCAAATGGCCTATAAATCATCCACTGCAACCCAATGCATACCACGAATGAGCGCACACTGCTCAAACTGCAACTAGAGTGATCTGCATAAGGTATGCTCAAGAAATCATAGTCCCACGGTAATGAGCGCTACTGAAAATAGGACCTGAGATGCTTCAAAACATGGGTGCCATTGCATAATCGGACTCAGCAAGAAAATCTGCAAATATCTCTCTTCTGCCAGAACTCCAAAATCCCAACCAATGAGTGAGAAATGGGAGTCAACACTTATCCACTGCCATGTGGCATAAATCTAAGGTTTCAAAACCTTAGTATGAAAAATGCATAACAGAGAGACGAAATCGAATACACAGAGATTTATAACTCTGAAAATCCTTCACCGAATCACGCAAGAACTGATAGGTAGGGGTTTTTGGGCGTCCAGAACGCAACGGGACAGACGGTTTTGGAAACCGTGGTCTCAATCACTGGGTCCAACACACGGACTGAAAAACGTTTTTGGAAACAGAGCTATCTGTAAACTCCACCGGAGTGCGAATGATGAGCAACATAGAAGTTTTAGACCTCCTGAGTCCACCGGAACTGACAGATCTGCAAATGGTTGCTCCAAACTTGAGTTCCAACACCCGGGCAAAAAACGCAGGAATTGACACAGTGAGTCAGAAATCCACTGAAATGATCTCAGATTCAAGAATGAAGGTGTTTCCAAGCTCCTGAAGTAATGTGGACACCAAAAGCAAGCAATAGTTGCCTCTACAAGTCAATACGGAGTCTCTATCATCGAACGGAACAGGGAAAAGCTCAAAAAACGACTTTTTCTTTGAAATCTCTTAACAGGCTCTCAAAACCACTTCGTAAAGCCAAAGTGACTTTTCCAAAGGTTCCTCCAAGGTCTCTGCATACTCGGATGCAAGTAAAGTCACCCACAAAGCTTTCCACAAAGCTTCTCCTTCCTCCCACAGAGCTACTGAGCTTCAAGCATTCACGCACGCTTAGCTAGATCACCCGGGCTCTGATACCAGTTGAGAGTGCTCTCAACGGAAGCAAGAACGGAAGAGGGAGAGAGAGCGAGAGAGACAGAGACAGAGAGCCACACAAGTTTTGGTGGGTGCAGAACCACCCTAATCTTCTTTTTCATTCATTTACATATGTGTGTAAGTATTGTACATAACCAGGGTTAAGGCACAGTGACCTTTAACCCCCACAAAAGAGGCCCTAATGCAACAATCAAACACCATGCAAGTGGCTTTCTAACTATTGACTCCACAAAGTTTTGGAAAAGCAAGAAGGACACATTAGTACTACCGCAACAATGTGAACAGGTAGTACTGTACACACATATAAAAATACTCACTTTTAAATATTTGATACCTTCGATGATGCAAGGAAAATAACATGATTGTATTTGTGTTTAAATTAGGTTGTCTATCAACCAATGGTGGATAATAAAAGGTGGTGGCATGTCATACCTATTACGCCACGTTCCAAAGTGATGTATAGTACAATTACTAATATGGAGCATATGGAGGATGATCATGGCCATGGAGGTGATGATGACCATGATATGAGAGAAGATGATGATCATGAGATAGGAGATACAAATATTGAGGCCATTTCCCGTGAGAGTGAGCCTACCATTAATGATGCTAATTTCGATGAGCACATGAGTAGCAAAGTAGTAGTGGGCTAAATGTATTTGTAGATTTCAACATTGGTTTGGATTTTGAAGTAGATAGTTTGGCAAGGGTTGATCTCATTGGGGATGAGATCGAACCATAGCCCATCATTGATATTGGAAAAACTATTTTACATATTATCTTATTCTCCTCACCTCACTTAATTTTTGTATATGTGGGTTTGCCAAAAAGCATTGATATTTTTATTAAAATTATGAGCTTTGGTAATCATGGGCAATGTTTGGAAAGCAGTGATGCACATTTATAAGCCTGCACCAAAATATCACTTTCTGTATTCTCTGCTCTGCATTTATAAAGGCGTCTAAATTTGCATGTAAATCGCAATGCAGATCCGCTATTACACGCGCTAATAGATGCGCTCATAGACACGCCCGTATTTTCACCATTCTAGTTGCACCTATAGACAAGCCCACTATTTTGCGCGTCTATCAAGCACGTCTATAGTTGCTTTGTCTTGTTGTGATGCATATAATCATAGAGCATTTCCAAGAATAAGTATAAAGTTTGATTTTGTATCTTAGAATTTTTTTCAAATTATTGAGTTGTATACGCTAATCCATCTCCATAACAAAAAGTCCTCATCAAGCCACACACCACAATCTTAGACATTTATCTTAAAAAAGATCCAACAGTGCTTTATTTGGGGATGATTGCTTTCTAATTTTGGAGAAATAACTTGGCCTATTCATGATGCTAGAAAGAGCAAAGGCATTGTTTAATGAGGAAGTGGAGGAGAGATATTATAGGCCATGCTTCCATGGGTGACAATAACACTTTTGTAGGAAGAGTGTTAGTTGGGGCCTTGGGAAATTTATGACTATTGACATTACTGGACTCTAATTTTCTTGATGTTCTCAATCTTGATGCCCAAAGGAGGTCCCATTATAGTTCCCTGGGGAAGAAATCATGCCACCTCCACACCACATTAGGAAAAAAGGGAGCTCATTTTGGGGCCCTGTAAGAAATTCACTATTTTCTCTTTTCTCCCTCTACAAAAGCAAGAAAATATGGATACTTGCATGAGAAATGTCAGTGTGAAAATGAATAAATATATTCTTTCACATGCTTTACATTCAATATTCATATAAGAGCAACACTTTTATGTGCAGAATTTGGTGATTTTTACACCGCAGACGCGTCCGAAATGGCCCAAAACCCCAAGAACGGCACTGGAAACGCTGGAATCGGACATCCGGAGGGCCGGAAACGGCCAAAAAAGGCCGAAAAATGCGATTTGCAGCAAAACGCGATTTTCAAAAGTGCCAAATCGCGTTTTGCTGCAAATCGTGTTTTTCGGCCTTTTTTGGCCGTTTTTCGGGCCTCCGGATGTCCGATTCCAGCGTTTCCAGTAATGTTCTTGGGGTTTTGAGCCGTTCCGGACGCGTCTGCGATGTCAGAATCACCAGGTACGATAGTTTAAAATGGAATTCCAATTAAGCATCAAAGCCGAGAGGTAAACAAGGTGAATTTCATTCATGTGGCCTGCCCAAGATAGTGCACAGAAAAGGGAGCTAATTGGAAGCTAAGAGAGAGAAGAAGAAGAAGAAAGAGAGTAGAGAGAGAGAAAGGGGGAGAAAAAGAAGGGGTACAAATAGCAAGATGTTATACAAATAGAAAGTAGAACTTTAGCCTAATCATAAAAACACAAATGAAAACCAAACAATTTTGAATTTTCACTTTCAGAAAGGCCTCGACCGATTACTATAGCCTATCTATGGGCAAGCGAAAAAGGATAATCAATATTCTCATGTCCAAATCAATATTCTCATGTTCTAAGACTTTTCTAAGCCAATTTCAAGAGTAGATAGCTATCTACATTTTTATTGAGCAGTTGAAAAAATAAGATCCTGGTGTCCTATGATTTTTCTACATCAGTTTGAAGAGCTAAAAAGCTCATATCCATCAACAATGTACATTGCTCAATCAACATTTTTGAGCAACTTTGTTGGTAGTGGTATTAGAAAGCTAACTATTAGTTGTGCATAAGACATTTGTATAATCCAAGTGCTTGAGTCATCATGAAGATGACATTAGTAAAATTATGTGCGCCAAACATTTTGGTATTTGATGGCAATTAGCTATTACATTTAGATGGGATATAAAATCTTTTTATGGGATGGAAGTTATGATGATGATGGACACTGGTTTGAATGAAAAGAACTTGGTCAAACATAGACTCTAAAAGTGAAAATTCAAAATTGTTTGATTTTCATTTGCGTTTTTATGATTAGGCTAATGTTCAACTTTCTGCTTTTATAACATCTTGTTATTTGTACCCCTTCTTTTTCTCCCCCTTTCTCTCTCTCTCCTCTTTTTCTTCCTTTTCTTTTCTCTCTTAGCTTCCAATTAGCTCCCTTTTCTATGCACTATCTTGGGCAGGCCACATGAATGAAATTCACTTTGTATTATCATTGTTTCCTTTTCACCATCTTACTTGCCACCACCATTTAGTGGTATTTTTAGGGAGGTAGCATTGTGACATAAAAGGAAATCTAGCCTCTCATGAAGCCACATGTCATGTTTAAAATTTCATTTTCTTTTTTCAATGATTCAAGAAACTACTTCCAAATCAAACGTGCTTCCCATCATCTTCTTGGCTTCTTCATCCCTTCAAGCTTATTCTACCTTTACTTCTTTTTCTTGCCAACCGCCTTCTTGCTCTCTTTCATTGTTCACCCTTCTAGATTTCCCTCTTTTGAAATCTCATCTCGTTGCGATCTTCAAAGCTTGCTATTGATCTCTTTCATCGTCCACCCTACTAGATTTCCCTGTTTTGAAATCTCATCTCATTGCGATCATCTAAGCTTGCTATTGTGGTGTACATTGACGTCCTATTTTGCCATCGCCATAGCAACAACTACTGCTCCTGGTCTTGTTTTCTCTATCATCATTGCTTGCTGCAGCATTTGGTCCTGTTCTCTCTGCCTGGTAAGTCTTGGTAGCCATGTGTATTCATATTCCATTTGGTTTTCATTTGTTTCCTTGGCTATGGCCGTAACTCCCCCTCTGGTGGTGAATTGAATGTTCCTTTTCATCCCTCACCCCCTCCCTCTAATCGATCCCATCCTCCAGTGCCTCACTTCATTGGTGACTCGTTCATTCACTCACTTGCTCCCTCTGATGGGGATTCAATTCCATAGTCTCAGCAACTCTCGCTCACCTGCTCCCTCTGATTGATTCACCCCTTCTCTACCTCTCTTTCATTTTCTCACTTGTTCCCTCCAATTAGGATCCAATCCCATAGTCTCAACCCTCACCCCTTCCCTCTAATCGATGCCACACTCAACTTCCTCTCCTTCGTCCATTGGTGACTGGTTCTTCGCTCGCTTGTTCCCTCCCATTGGGATTCAATCCCATAGTCTCAACCCTCACCCCTTGCCTCTAATCGATGCCACACTCAACTAACTCTCCTTCGTCTGTTGGTGACTGGTCCATTGGTGTAACTAGTTCATTCAATCACTTGGTCCCTCACCCTTCCCTCTAATCAAACCCACCCTCCACTACCTCTCCTTGCTCCTTAGGAACTTGTAGGCTTGATTGTTCTAAGCACATGCTACAATCAAGGCACTCAAGGAGACTGCATTCTACAACCCTTGAATTCTAGAGCCCTCCAGGAATTCTCCAAGCTGCACCATCTGCGTCAGAATTCTACAAGCTACGTTAGAATTCTCCATCTGCATCATCTACAATCAAGGTTGTACCCTTCCTGGATTTGGCAAGAAGGCCTTACAACATTTGTTCAAATGCAGGCCAAAGGCATTAAGCCAAAAAAATCACCTTCTTTGGTGTTTTTAATGTCTATGCCAGTGTGGCAGGATAGAAGAGGGTAGAGAGATTCATGCTACATTTATGGTAGAGAGATTCCTGCTACAATTGTTTGCATAGGAAGGGAGTAAGATGTTGTCATGGGAATAGTTCTCAACAATATGTATGATGAGTTCAAAGAAAGGTGATCTACTAGTGTGAGAAAGCTTCTGCTGCATGGTAATTCTGTTTTTGAACATGGTATAAGGACCACTTTTGGAGATTTACAGGTGGGGAAGCTCGCTAAGCAGGGGCCACCTTGCCTAGATGCTCCATCTATGTCATCTTGAGACCTAATGATGCTCTATAGGAGTACGGAGTCTAAAGGATCTAGGTTAGCATTGTCTATTTACATGCTTGTATATCTATCGATTGTTTAAGTACACATGATAGTATGCCTGGATCCTGCTCTAGCAATGACCTAGCATCTTTAAATGGCATGCTCATGATGAAGTCCTCTACATCTTTCAGTAGTTTATGTCTGGCTTCACACCTCCAGCCTGCAATCATCCAAGCTGGTTCACTTACCATACATATTGATGATGATTGTCCCCACCACCACATCTAAGTCCCATGTGTTGCCAACAATAAGAGCATGGATCTCTCAATCTTTCTCTAAGGCTGCTACATTAGCACTGAGAACACAGACAAAGGTTACCTTCTACCTGCATTTGCAAAGACATGTGGACATTGCAATCATGGTGCTCAAAGCAACCATATCTCATAGAGCTAGCTCTGCAAACACTACCCATGAATCATCTAGATTCTTGCATTTGCCATACATATTGATGAGGGTATCCCCACAATTTCATGCAACTCCTATCTATTGTTGCTAGTCATAGTTGCATGAATCTCCCAACCCTGTTCTAGAGTTTCCATATTGGCATACGGGTCAAATGTGATATTGTCTGGCTCAATTATTTTTGCCTACACTTGATGAAGCAATTCTAGGAGCTTGTAGGCTTGATCGTGACAAAATATGAAGAGGGGAGAGGAGAAGAGTGGAGATGAGGAGAGGGGGCATAGCTAGAGAGCACACCACAAATGACTAATTGTACACTAGATTTAGTTGAAAATGCAGAATATATACAAACCCATTTAGGGTTAGGGTTAAGGGATCTAACCCTTTTCTTTATAGCACTCTATTGGGTTAGTGTTATGCACATATGATGCTATGCACACATGATCACATGATGTTGAGCGTGAACTCTCAGCACCTTCCCTCAAGATCAACATCATGAAGTAGGCCTTCCCTCAAGATGATGATTCTAGGGAATTGAAGAAGGACTGAGCATTACATTCCATCACACCCCTTTAATGGGAATGTTCTTCCTTTGCGTCAAACCAAGAGCTAGTTGGTGTTCCTCGAAAAGCTCTTTACCGAGTGGTTTGGTAAAGATGTTTGCAACATTCTCTTTTCTATCATAATGCTACAGTGTGATGTCACCAAGTAACACTCTTTCTCTGATGAAGTGCTCTTTGACATCAATGTGCTTTGTCTTGGAGTAATATACTGGAATGCTTGAGCTGATTGATTATCACAATATATTGTTGTTGGCTTTGACACATCAAAGTAATCTATTTTTGACAATAGTCTTATGAGCCATATAGCCTCACATGCACCTGTAGTGAGTACCCTATATTCTACTTCAGTCGAAGACAAAGAAACAGTTGGTTGTTTGTTTCAAAGCCATGATATAGCACCTTCACTCACTACTACACACGGATCCTATTGCGACGTTTAAGTACCAACGTTTAGTGCATGCAAGGTGCTAATCGTCGGTGTAAAAAGCGCATCTCATAAAGAGTCGCTATATAGCGACTTTAGGCAAATGTCGCTATATAGCAACTATTACAAAAGTCACTATATAGCAACTTTTAAGTGTCGCTATATAGAGACACTGAGATACTATTTTATAGCGACGTTTTCCAGAGAGGTTTTTTACTCATATAGGCCTTAAAAGTTAGTTTTTTCCAATGACAAATTTCTTTAAATTTTCATACATGTTTGATCTTTTGAGAGAATAAAAGTATGAGAGTCGATAAGGGGGAGATTCCAAGTATTCTTGGATTCAGAAAGTTCAGTGGTTGTGGAAGCTGAACAGGGAGAAGAGAAACGGGCAGATAGGGAACGGATAGCTCTGGCCATGGTGGTAATAAAGTCTAGGATTCTTATACAGAGATCTTTCCTCACGCAACGGCTCAACCTCACAACGGCTCTCTCTGGCCTCAAATGGGGAGCTCACTTGGCAACTTTCAGAACGATCCAACACACAAGAAGACAAGGCTCTGATATCAAAAGGAACAGGGTAGCACCGAATGATGGAACTCAGATGTAAGCAAGCATATATGGAGTGGAGAGGAAGTTATGCAGACCAGGTTCGAGAACCTAGTATGATGCCGAGAGGAAGTGCAAACTGGAAAGAGGGAGATGAAGCATGGATGACACACACATAAATGGGATAGGGAGTAACGGGCAAAGTATGACAGTCACGAGCAAAAGGAGAGGGGACGTAGAACAACTCATAAGAGATGTGAAAGGGAATATCAGCATTAGGAATCAAGCCTTTGAAGCTCATACATTCATGTCCAAGTTTGAGATGAAAAAAATCAATGAAGAGCATTTACATCAACTGTTTCATCTTGAGCCAAGTCTAAGGTGCCAAACAAGTCTATCTTTAACTCTATACCGAGTTGATATCCTATATCATCATCGTACCCTAGCATCGTACATTCACCTAAAAGTACTTGATCATCTTCTTCAATAAAGTGTGGTGATTCTTGATGATCGTTGTCTTCTTCCTCAATATCGTGATCTCCATCTTCCTCTCGTGCGATGTCATTATGCGCATCTTCCTCTTACCTCATATTGTGATCTTCATCTTCTTCGCTAGATTCATTAGGATCAATTGGATCCGGCATTGGTAGTGGCATCTCCATATCCACATCTCTATCTTCAAAAATTTGCTTACTTCATGGTGCAACTTGGATCACGTACCACCATCTTGGATCAGAACGATCCGGATGAAAAACCACCTATATTGAAGATGGGTACCAAATGTCGTCAATTATATATATGAGATTATGCTCAAGTACATGTATCAATGGATCTTTAAAAACGAAAGCTTTGATTAATTAAATCAATAGTATGCACCTGCTCACAGTGCTCAGGAAGAACAAAAGTATCACTTTCATCGGTCTAACATTTGATGGAGTCTATTGCAAAGAAACTGCTACTATCTTTTCTCACTATCACATGGGGACCGTTGTAAATAGTTCTAAACCATTTTACATCAAGAATGAAAATACTAAATCGTCTGAAATCAACTATATAGATTTCGCGTATGGTTCCACAATAATCCAATTGTGAGGAGAGAAGATTGGTATCCGAAGCACTTGCTCGGCTATCTTCTGTGAAGTTAGCCATGACTCCACAATCATATGTGACTCTCTTTGAATCGATGCGTTCCATGTGAAAATGTCGTCCATATGACCATAATGCATTGTACTTTTTGTACTATAAAAGAGCATCATTAAAACAATGAAGATGCATCTATTTTATAGCGTATATTGCCACAAATAATTACTTAATTATGTCAAGAGGTAAGAAACTTACATGCATCATACATCCAGATGATAACTCTCGCTCGCGCTTGTTTATTGTCTCTCCATCGCATTCGGCTTTACGTAGAGCCAATTGTAGCCAATCAAGTGACATGTGAGTGGGGAGAAGAGCGAGATACCGTGGATATGGTTGCGATCGCCTATACATTACTCTGAATCTCGTCCTTGCATTTATTCTTTCTGCTTTGGCCACTTCATATCTCTCAATCCACTTCTGCATCTCAGGGCTATTGAGGATACAAAACTTATTGAATTTCTCCATTTGCTCTTCGCTCGTCTTTCTTTCAATCCCTTTTCCTTGGGGAACCTCGCCAATGATGCAATCATCATCCTTGTTATGCCAAGCTTGCAGCAAATTGGGATGTGTGGATGCAAGAAACTCCGTGATATATACTAATGACTCTTGCACAAGCCATCCCTCTGCCATGCTTGCTTCTGGTCTTGCTCTTTATCTTATAAATCCCTTCAAAGTTTTCATAAACCGCTTGAGAAAAAACATCCATCGATTATGAATGGTACCTGCAATAGCCACCTCATCAACTATGTGCACAAGCAAGTGGACTTGAGTTGTCATAATGCTCAAGGGAAAGTGCTTCTCAAGCAAGCATACGGCTTTGATGGATTTCACCCTAGCCTTCTCGATGCTCGATATGGAGATCTCTTTTTGAGATATCCACCTATTTCACATGTCCATGTAAGATATTTTCATAATCAATCTACATATTAATCAGCTTAAATTGAAGAAAATGCAATCAATGCGATTGATAGTAAGCATACCTCACAATACCACAGATCTTGAATATAGCATTTCTAACATCTTCTTCTAAGCACCCTTTTATTGTAATTGGGAGAATGAACTATCAAAGCAACAAAGAAGTCATGTCAACAATATAACATAATCATAATTACACTAACGCATCACGATTATGATTGGTACACTAATTCTACAGCTTAGAATACCTGTAAGACCTTGTGCCAATCATGGGACTTGAGCCCACTAAGCTTATTGTCCTTTGAAAATGCTCCTTTCAAGCAATGCATGTACCCTGTCGGTGTTTGAAAAGAGGCAATGTCCACCTTGACTGTTGCCTCCTCCCTCATAGAGAGGATCCACATTACTTTTGGGAGGACAACTTTTCCCGAAGCATGCACTTGGGGCCACAAACGAGACATCCTATTCATAGCACACAAGTCTTCTCGCACTCCTCTCGAGTCTTTAGAACCAACCAAGTGTGCCCAAATAGTAGCCCCCACATTCTTGAAGATATGCATGGGATCCAAGAGATGATTGATTTGTAACTGACCCCAATAAGGAAGCTCGTGAAAGATCAATAGCCTCTTCATACCAGGAGGAGGTTCCTCTCCATTCACCCTCCAAGCTTGAATCCAGTCACTTGCCTTCAAATATGATGGTGGTGGATCAAGTTGACCTCCATGTGCGAGATGGTCTAGCGAAAGGTATCGAGCATGACCTTCATAAACATTTTTCCTCATATGTTTGGAGTATCATGCAAGCGATTTCAAACCCGGTCCACAAACAAGACAATCATGGTACCCACTTGTAACAAGTCCTGCATTCATGCATGAATGTATTAGTATAAGACATGCGTGCGAAAGAGAGTCATAAAAGCATAATCCTATATTATACTTGTAGAGACACAACCACGTACTTGCGCACTCTCCATATCCTAGGTAGTCATGCATGGTCCACATCAAGATACCCCTGACCAAAATATCATTGGTATGTCTAGGAGCTCTGAAAATATCAAAGACCCGCACTCCTCTCCATAATATCTATGACTCCTCTATCAAAGGTGCCAAGTACATGTCCATATTTTTTGCCTTGTACTTCCCTGGCACAACTAGTGCAAGCATGAGGTGTCCCTTTTTTATTGTTAGCCATGGTGGGATATTGTAATTCACCCCGACTATGGGCCATGTCGACCAAGATGTCGAGCATAATCTGAAAGGATTCATGCCATCCATGGTGAGCCCAAGATGTAAGTTGCGTGGCTCCCTCACAAAGTCCAGCCATTGATTATCTATGTGCTTCCAAGCTACACAATCTGCAAGAATCCTCAATGTGTCATCAGTGGACCGATGAGATGCATGCCATGTCATCAACTCCGCTATGGATTTGCATCAGAACATGTGCTGTATTCTTGCAATGATGGGAAAGTGTCTCAAGACCTTTACCGGTATCTGCTCACCCTACAAGTCATCTCTATATCGTTGTTCCCCACACTTCGAAAAACTAGCCAAATCTCCATGCTCACGATGAAAGAGAAAACAATCATTATGGCAAGCATGGATGGTATCATAATCCATACCCATCGTTGTTAGCATCTTTTTCGCTTCATCTCTTGATGCGGGCATGGTATTTGGTGCAGGCAACATCTTCTGGAGCAACCTATCACAATTCAAACATACATAGGCTTCGAACAATGATGATTCGGTACGCTAATCCATACATGATGATTCTCAAAACAAAGAATATCCAAATAATGAGTCAAATTAATGCAAGAGCTAACCTCATTAAGGCCGAGACACTTGTATCCGACCACCCATACTTTACTTGCAGATTCAAGATTGAGAGACAAGCACGTAGTTTAGACATCCTAGCACCCTCGTACAATTGTGTTGATTGCAACTCTCGCATTTTGACCTTAGACTCTGACATCACGTGTACATGGGATGTAGTGCCCCTAAAAATAGAATCCATCATGTCGACCATACACTCGTCATCATCTGGGAGACTATAGTCTTGCTCAAAGTGTGAAGGTATATGCATACGCTCATCAGCCTCCTCATCCTATTTTAAGATTTCGTGTAAATATAAGATTTTCTATTTTCTGGTATCCAATATTAACCGCGAACTTAAATAGCTTTGACTTACCGATAATCCATCAACACGTGCAACACCAATGGTGGGTACTGGTTTGGGCTTCTCCCCATACATCCGCAAGTGGCACATGATAATACGACATTGATGTCATACTTCTCACTTGCAATGAGTGCAATGACAATATAATCTCTTCATAAGCCACTTTGTGCTCCCGAGCATTGGTGCATCATCAGATCAGCTTCCACTCGTCCCTTCTATTTACACTTATAAAATCACAACATAAGTTGCAAGGAAATATATTAACAGTTATAAAATAGCATCTATGAGCTTCTTTTTTAACTTTAAACATAAAGTGTCCTGAAGTGTCGCTATATAGCGATGTTTTGACCTGTTCCGTCACTATATAGCGACGATTGCTCTATATAGCGACACTTTTAATTAAAAGCGTCGCTATATAGCGACGGGGTTAAAACCCGAAACTTGATGTGACGCGCGATGCTTTCTTTAGCAATCTCTAATCTCTGTTGTAAGCAAATCAATCTCTCCTCCCACCTATTTCCGATGACCTCCCACTCTATTCTCCACTCCTCACCTCTACTCACCCCTCTCCTAACACTTGTGCTCCCTCTCCACCCTTCTCCCTCTTTGGTTTCTTGAAAGGAAGTTTTTCAAGAAGGTGAGTCTCTTTAAACAATGTAGGTAGGTTTTTTGTGAGATTTCATTTTGTGAGTGCTTCTCCCTATATTGCTAAAGCTGTGTACTAGTTTTCATGCTTGATTTCAAAGGATTGAAACAAAAAATGAGATTTCAAGAAAGAAAGAAAACTCACCTCTTCTAGTCTTTTTTGTATTTCTCTTTCTTCTCTTTCTCCTTGTCTCCTCAATCCAATCTCTTTGAGAGGTTGCTTTTATAATCTCCTCCTTCCTCTAACATCTTATTTGAAAAATGGTATGTTTCCTCTCTTTTGTAGGGCCAATCCACAAAACACCGAGCGGGACATACTATTCCAGGTAAGTGCTTCCTCTTTTTTCCATTTGTTATTTTTGTTATTTGCATTGGCTTGTAGCTAGCGGCTTAAGTGCTAGCTGTAGTGATGGGCATAGGAACCCTCTCTTCCCTCTCTTCCCTCTTCTTTCCCTCTTCTCTTCTCTTCTTTCCCTCCTTTCCTTCTCCTTCTCCTTCAATCTTTCAATCTATTTCCCCCTCTTTCTCCCTCTTTCCTTTCCCTCTTCTTCTCTCTTTCCCCCTTCTCTTATACTCATGCATAATCATAAGCATGAGCATATGTCTCCTTCTCTTATGCTTATGCTTATGCTCCTCTTATGCATAAGCATAAGAGAAGAAGACATATGCTCATGCTTATGCTTATGCATGAGCATAAGAGAAGGAGACATATGCTCATGCATAAGCATGAGCATGTCTCTTTTTCCCTCTTTCCTTTCCCTCTTCTTCTCTCTTTCCCCCCCTCTTTCCCCTCTTCCAATCTCTCTTTCCTTTTCCTCTTCTTCTCTCTTCCCCTCTTTTTCCCCCTCTTTTCCCTCTTTCATGCTCATGCTCTTATGCTCATGCATAAGCATAAGCATGAGCATATGTCTCATTCTCTTATGCTTATGTTTATGCATGAGCATATGTCTTCTCTTATCCATAAGCATAAGCATAAGGATAAGAGAAGGAGACATATGCTCATGCTTATGCTTATGCATGAGCATAAGAGAAGAAGACATATGCTCATGCATAAGCATGAGCATATGTCTCTTTTTCCCTCTTTCCTTTCCCTCTTTCCTTTCCCTCTTCCTCTCTCTTTCCCCCCCTCTTTCCCTTCTTCCAATCTCTCTTTTCTTTCCCTCTTCTTCTCTCTTCTCCTCTTTTCCCCCTCTTCAACCTCTTTCATGCTCATTATCTTATGCTCATGCATAAGCATAAGCATGAGCATATATCTCCTTCTCTTATGCTTATGCTTATGCTTATGCATAAGAGGAGATATAAGAGAAGGAGACATATGCTCATGCATAAGCATAAGCATAAGAGAATGAGACATATGCTCATGCATAAGCATGAGCATATGTCTCTTTTTCCCTCTTTCCTTTCCCTCTTCTCCTCTTTTCCTACCGAGAAACTTGGGATGTCCGAATTTTAGTCTTGGTGTGATGACATCCTAGATTCTTCAATTTGATAGAGCTTACAAACCTTCGGCCAAGGCGGCTGGTGTGGGTGTGAAGCTCACTTCACCGGGTGGTGAGGAGTATTGTTACAGCAAGTCTTCACCCGCAAGTACTTGCAATCAAGCTGAGTACTCGGCGCTCATTTTTGGGCTACAAAAGGCACAAGAACATCAAGCCAAGCAATTGGAGGTGCAAGGAGATTCTCAACTAGTGTGTGAACAAGTTAGTGGAAGGTGGAAGGTGCGGAGCAAAGGCTTGGTTCCACGACATCAACAAGCATTGGAACTTTGCAACCAATTTGAAGAGGTAAAAATTCAGCATATTCCTCGAGCTCGAAATCTTGTTGCTGATTTCTTGGCACGTAAAGCTTGTACTTTAATCACGCATGATGCGAGTGGAAGCGCCACCCCAACAAAGCCACCCCAACAAAGCCACAAGCCATGAAGGAGGGTGATCATTTGTAAGGAATGCAAAGGTTGTGGTCATCATGAAACTAATCGTTGGGCATACTTGATACGAGTTCACCGACTTCAGAAGATCATCAGGAGGGTTCTCAAGGACATTGCTCAAAAGAAGGATGCCAGACCGCACACCCCTTGAAGAAATAGCATGGCAACTACAAGAACTGGAAGAAGCTGAAGGTGATGTGCAAGCTCTCCAACTGTTGACATTTGTCATGGCATTCTTGTTTGCCTTGATGAACAACCTCATGCAACACCGCGCCTCTAACCCTCGCTTGTAAAGATCGATGTGATATCATGAGGGTTGGTCCTTTTAAGATTGTCTATGTGCTATTCTATGCTGAAGATTCTTCTCGTGTAGTATTTCACACTACACCAGTCACACCCTACCCTGCCTATGTGTGCTTTTTGGATGTATCTTCACCCAATTTTCAGTTCAAGCTTCCTCTTACTATTGTTCGTCCATAGATAAGCCTCTCTTTTCCATCTTCCAAGCATGGCTGACATTCCCGTGTTTTGTGGACAGGTGGAAGAAAATCCATATGAGTATCTTGTGGCCTTCAAGCGCCATTGTGTTTCTCTCAACTTTCTTACTGAAGACAGATGGCTATTGGTTCTTCCCACATTTCTAGAGGGTTTGGCTCAAGTGTGGTATGAGAAGCAAGCCGAAGACGTTCGCCAAAGCTGGCCAAGGTTGACAGTAGCGATGATTGAGTATTTCGGCAAAGAAGAGGAGCCAGAGAATGTGTACCTGCAGGTGGCAAACTTGAAGCAGTCAAAAGGTGAGACGGCATGTCGATATGTGGATCGAGCGGCCGTGCTCTTGGACCGTTTGATTGCCACACAGGAGGACAATGCCGGATTTTGAGCTGGAATGACTCAGCATGTGCTGGGCTACCTTGTAGCAGGAGCGAGTGATAAATTCCGCCTCAAACTTAAATGGGAGAATCCAAAAACCATGGTGCTAGCACATGAGATTGCTCAAAATTTTGATAAAGTTCAGTCTGACCCCGCTTCAAAGAAGATGATTGTCCCTCCGCAACCCCCTCAATTCCTGCAACAACAACCTGGGGGGTCTAACTCAGGGGCATACCCCCACCCCTCATCAGGGATGTATCCACCACCTCCACCTCAAATGTATGGTCCTCCCTTAGATGCTTACCCTCAACAAGGTGGATATCCTCACCCTCCGCCTTGAAGATTTCCCCAGCGTCGCCCACGAGCCCCCCTCCTCTCTACTCCCGTGGCCCCTCCAACTAAAGAGGCCCCCCTTGCAACAGAAACTGGAGTCAATGACCTAGCCAAGGCCCTGAATGATCTTCGGCTTGAGATGGTGGGCATCAGAAATCAAGCCAACCGCCCTCCAAGAGACCGTGCTAATGTTGTATGCTACGAGTGCCACCAGAAGGGTCATTATCGCACAGAATGCCCCAATATTCCAAGGGTGAATCTTCTAAGTGAGTCGGGCACTGACGATTCTGATGTAGAGATCCTTGGGTTCTGAAGCCAGAGCACTCTTGATTTGTATAAACCCATGATCACAATCCTCATCCCAAGAGAAATCAACCCCTTCTTTTAATAGCATAGTCGTGGGTCGTATCAAAGCATCATATTGATCAATGAAGCGGCGATAGTATCGTGCTACATTGACAAGTGAGCATACCTGACGTTTGGTTGTTGGTGGGGAGAGCTTGAGGATAGCTTCTACCTTCTTGGGGTTAGGCTTGACGTGAACAATATGAAGAGGGGAGAGGAGAAGAGTGGAGATGAGGAGAGAGGGCATAGCTAGAGAGCACACCACAAATGACTAACTGTATACTAAAGATTAGAATATATACAAACCCTTTTAGGGTTAGGGTTAGGGGATCTAACCCTTTCCTTTATAGCACTCTATAAGGTTAGTTCTATGCACATATGATCACGTGAAGGTGCTATGCACACATGATCACATGATGTTGAGCGTGAACTCTCAACACCTTCCCTCAAGATCAACATCATGAAGTAGGCCTTCCCTCAAGATGATGATTCTAGGGAATTGAATAAGGACTGAGCATTACATTCCATCACACCCCTTTAATGGGAATGTCCTTCCTCTTCGTCAAACCAAGAGCTAGTCAGTGTTTCTCGAATAGCTCTTTACCGAGTGGTTTGGTAAAGATGTCTGCAACATTCTCTTGGCTATCACAATGCTGCAGTGTGATGTCACCAAGTAACACTCTTTCTCTAATGAAGTGCTCTCTGACATCATTGTGATTTGTCTTGGAGTGATATATTGGATTTTTGGCCAATGCTTGAGCCGATTGATTATCATAGTATATTGTTGTTGGCTTTGACTCATCAAAGTAATCTATTTTTGACAATAGTCTTCTGAGCCATATAGCCTCACATGCACCTATAGTGAGTATTCTATATTCTACTTCAGTCGAAGACAAAGAAATAGTTGGCTGCTTGCTTGACAACCATGATATAGCACCTTGACCAAGGAAAGATGCATATCCTTGTGTCGATCTCCTGGTCTCATAATCTCTGGCATAGTCACTGTCACAGTATCCCATGCAACTGTGGATGACTTCCTCTGTATTCTATCCCAAACTGTCTTGTACCTCTTATGTATCTCAAGACTCTTTCGGCTGCATTCCAATGAGACTGTTTTGGATTTGCCATAAACTGTGCTAGTCAGCTTACTGCATAACAAATATCTGGCCGTGTGATTGTCAAATATATAAGAGATCCGATGAGCTGCCTGTAGGATCTATCATTGACTATAGGCTTTTCTGAATCTTTAGTAAGTTTTAAACTTTGTTCCATGGGAGTGGCTGCAATCTTGCAATCTGCCATATGAAACTTCTTCAGGAGACTGTCAACATACTTGAGCTGACTCATGAATGTGCTAGCTGAATCTTTCCAGAACTCAATTCCAAGACAATAGTGCATAAGTCCAAGATCTTTCATGTCGAACTCTGCAGATAAGTCTTGTTTCAGTTTTCTGATGAAGCTATCCTTACTTCCTGTCACAATCAGATCATCTACGTACAAAAGTGCAATAGTAATGTCTTCCCCTTGAACTTTGTAGTAGAGAGTATGATCTGCATTGGACTTCATGTATCCCACATCAGCAAAATATTTGTCGATTCTATTGTACCAACTTCTAGGTGCTTGTTTTAGCCATAGAGGCTTTTCTTGAGATGGCAAACCTTATTCTCCTTTCCTAGAACTCAACATAACCTGCTGGTTGTTGCATGTAGACTTCCTCGTCTAGGTAACCATTGAGAAATGCATTCTTGACATCAAGCTAATACACATTCCATCTACTGAGTGTTGCTAGTGATATCAAGAACCATATGGAATCCATCTTTGCTACTTGAGCATAAGTCTCATCATAGTCTTGACCATATTGTTGTGCAAATCCTTGTACAGCTAGTCTGGCTTTGTATCTCTGAATACTGCCATCTAGATTGCACTTCACTTTGTATAGCCATTTGTTTGCTATGGCCTTCTTTCCTAGTGGAAGGTCACATAAATCCCAAGTATTATTCTTATACAAAGCATCCATTTCTTCATTTATAGCAATTTGCCATTCTGGCTTGTCTACTGCATCTTCAAAGTACACTGGCTCTTCTGTAGCCATGATGGTAGTCATAAGAGCATAGTTGGTGGTTTCCACCTGAATTGCTTTGCCTTTCTGAGCATATGTCAATCTAGCTGGAGGTCTGCTTTCCCTAGTAGACCATCTAAGCTACTGTGGCTTTGCTTGGGGTGTTGTTGGCAATTCTTGCTCTTCTTCATCAACCTGTTCTATAGATGACTGTGAAGTCGATGCTTCTATCTCCTGTGTAGGTGAGGTTTTCCATTCTAATTCCTTATCAAAGATTACATCTCTGGAGATAATGACCTTGTGGTTGATGGGATCATACAATTTGTTTGCTTTGCTTTCTTCACTGTAGCCAACCATGATGCATTTGCATGACTTCGCATCCAATTTCCTGCGATGATCATCATGTATGTGGGCATATGCTATGCAACCAAATATGCGGAGATGCCCAATGTGTGGCTTGTGTCCAGTGAATGCTTCATAAGGAGTCATACCCTGTATCGGTTTGTTAGGAAGCCGATTAAGCAAGTAGTTTGCTGTAGCTATTGCTTCTGCCCAATACTGATTCGGAAGATGCTTTTCTCTAAGCATTGCTCTAGCACTGTCTGCTAAAGTCCCATTCTTCCTTTCAGATCTTACATTCTGCTGAGGAGTATCTGCACTCGTGAATTATCTTCGAATGCCGTGATTTTTGCAAAAGTTCATGAATGCTGAAGACATGTATTCACCTCCTCTATCTGATCTCATGACCTTGATCTTTTTGGCTATTTGGTTTTCTACCATGGCTTTGAATTCTTGAAATCTGGAAATCACTTCAGATTTCTCTTTCGGAAAGTAGACCCAACAATATCTGCTATAGTCATCAATGAAACTCAAGTAGTAAAGTGAACCATTGATGGTACAGGTTTAGGCATAACCCCATACATCTGTATGTATCAAATCAAGAATACCTCGTGCACGAGAGGTACTTCTAACAAAGTTGATTCGCTTTTGTTTGCCGAAGCAGCATGCTTCACAAACCTTTCCAAGAAACTGTAGCTTTGGAATCCCAATTGCCATATTCTGATTCCTGAGATCTAACAAGTACTTGAAGTTGACATGACCATATCTCTTGTGCCATTTTGTAGATAGTGGCATCTGTTGCGGCTGAGCTGACATGGCATGCTTATCTGGTACTATAGCTAGCATCCTGTATAAGCATCCTTCCTTGACACCTTTTGCTACTAGTTGACATCTTTTGGATTTATCTCTGATAGTGCATTCATCACCGTTGAAGATGACTTTGTAATTGTGTTGCGTCATTTGACCTACTGACAAAAGGTTCTTGCTGAGCTTCAAAACATAGAGCACATCTTTCACTAATCCTTTCATACTAGTGAAATTT
Organism: Dipteris shenzhenensis; assembly: GCF_047967505.1. Lineage (NCBI taxonomy): Eukaryota > Viridiplantae > Streptophyta > Polypodiopsida > Gleicheniales > Dipteridaceae > Dipteris > Dipteris shenzhenensis. The sequence goes on along the minus strand of NC_141600.1, from coordinate 32,982,486 downwards.
TTCATAGGGATAACACCTGTCCCTTGAACTAGATTCGGTGTATTGTCTGTTGTGTAGATGACATTTTTCTATCCTTCTAATGGCTTCATTTTTGTGAACCATTCCTGATGATTTGTCATATGAGATGATGCACCGCTGTCGATGTACCAAGGATCCTATTCCACTTGGTTGACTTGATAGCTGTAATCCTCTTTAGGATTGAAATCAGTGTCTAGGTACACTGTATCAGTCTGATGTAATTCCTTGCTTGCAAGAAACATATTTCCATGTTCATTTGCAAAATGACTGTGACTAGAATGTCCACTTTGATGATTTCCTTTGCCTTGGGAATTTCCTCGATTATTGCTGGATTGACTGCCTTGGTTGTAGTATTGCTTCTTGCAGCAATCTCTTTCATAGTGTTCAAACTTGTAACAGTAGTTGCACTGAATGTTTGACACATTGGTGGATGCATTCCCTCGTCCTTGGAATCTTCCTCGGTTGGAATGATTTCCTCTTTGCTGATTCTGATGTTGCTGAGGATGATGCTGATGCTGATTCTGACTTTGATTTTGTTGATGATGACCACTTTTTTTGTATGATCTACCTCTGCCTTTGCCTTTGCCTCTACTTCTGTTAGAAGCTGTGAATTCTTGATCATTAGAATGACCTTTACGTGCTTGAATGGCCTGAGTCATGAGTTCTTCACCAAGTAGGACTGACTGAAGTTCTTCCAGTGTCGAAATTTGCCGTTGGATGGCAATACTTTGGACTAGATTCTCGTATCCCTCTCCTAGTCTGTTTAGAATGACTTGAACCATTTCTGTGGGGTCCATAGTCTCTCCTACTGCTGCAAGTTGATTATTGTAGTCTTTAATGTGGAGTACATAAGCATGACTAGTTTCACTGCTGTTGTGGAAACTCTACTGGTTTCTCAAGGTGAGAATCCTCGATGTGTTCTTGGACTCATAGAGAGTTGTGAACATATCCCATGCTTCTTTCGATGTCTTGACTGTGTTGAGCTATCCTAGCAAGACATCTTGCACATTTTGCTTGATCAGGTGATAGGCATACTTGTCTTTCTTATCCCATTCTTCTTGAGCTCAGGCAATGGCAAGATCTACTACTGGTGCAGAAAAGTGTTGTGACAACAGATGGAGTAGAGCTACTAGTGGCTGGATTGTCCAATGGTCTAGGTGTAGACCCATCGACATACTCCCATTTGTCCTGAAGCATAAGAATGGTCTCTATTCGGTATTTCCATGTACCATAATTGGAGTTGTCTAACTTAGCAAATGCCTCCAGATTGAGGTTGCTAGTTGTATACATGGTGCAAGAAATGTACTTAAAAGTGTCGTGAAAATCTTTGTATGAATCAACTACAAATACACTGACTATGCCAAGTGAAATCTCTGTACCGTCGGTGAAGATAGAACTGCAATATATAAAATTTGATTTGTATTACAAGGCTTGTGGCAATGATGCCGGAAATAGCCAAGAGGGTTTACAAGGCTGAAATGATGTGCACGATGCCGTGAGATAGCCGAATAGGCTTTACAATGGTGGTAGGTGTGTGTGAAATCAAATGCTATCTGCCCACCAAAACAATATGCAATGCCTCTGAAACTGAAGTCTGCTCACTGAACTGATGAACGTAAGGTTTCAAGTAATGTAATGATGTGAAACCGTATGTGAGCGTATGGACTGTAGGTACTAGTCAGGAATTTTGGGCATGGCTTAGATTGGCAACTTGGGGAAATTCAAAGCGTCCCCTCTATGGCGATCTAGTCTACTTTGATCTAGATCTAAACCAACCGTTGATTAATGAAAGAACAACAAATAATTCCTTTTCTTTTGTTCTTTTTAAGTGCTGGGTCAAATGCATCGATGTAGAGGCAAATGTGCATGAAGGAAGTGGTTTTGTCAACGAGGCTCAAATGTGAGTGTAACTTGCGCCAAAATGTGTGCGTGATGTGACAAGCACGTACAGCACAAAAAAATGAGTGACTTTCCTTTTTGGAGCACCCTCAAATTCTTCCTAGATCAAGAGATATGACTTGATCTAGGTGGAGGGGCAAAAGGAGTGCAAATGTGCTCAATGATGATGTGTCGCTGTGAGTCACATGCAGTGATGATGTGGCACTATGCCTAGTAAGAGGTGTGCCAATGAAGCCCTGTGCTGAGGTGGTAGAAGTGGTCACATGCAGTGACTGTGTAGCACTGTGTGTGCCTGCAGAGGTCAGTGCTGATTGGACAGCTGAGGTGGCACTATTGAGGTGGCACAAATGATGATGTCAGCAAGGTGACATGGTAATGATGACATGGCAATGATGACATGGCAAATGATGTGGCTAGATGATGTGGCATAGGTGATGTGGCTAATAACATGGCCAGATGATGAGGCACAAGTGACATGGCCAGATGATGTGGCCTGCTGAGGTGGCAGGGGTGATGTGGCAGATCAGATGAGGGTTGCCATGTGGCAAAAATCTGACCACTGGCTGAACTGAGCCTAACCTAAGTGCTATCTTATCGTGCCACGTGTTGCTTTCTAGAAAGCCAAAATCTTGTGAAGATTCTGATGAAATTTCAAAGATTCCGTCTTGAACTTGTCTGTTGGTCTGTGGGATGATTCCATTGTTGAAGATCGCCGGCATTGTAGAGGCGTGGTCGCCCGTGAAGGTCGATGCCCATTTGTAGAAGCTTGGCTTGTGAGGCTTAGAGGTATAGTCTCGAAGGCTCAGCCGTTCGATGGAAGAGCTGCATCGGGTAATGAAGAGGCTATTGCAGGCGTTTGCTTACTGAGCCGATGAAGTCATCATTGAAGTCAGCCGTGAAGAGGTTGTCAATGCAGGTGTTGGCTAGTGGTTACAGATGCATTGAGTCGTTCTATTGCTGGCATCGTCGAAGAGCTGTGGTGCAAGCTGCTTTTGATGAAGAGGCTTTACATAGCCAGGAGTCCACCTTGGTTGGTCATCATTGAAGGATGCTTGCAGGCCAAAGAGGTCGGTGTCTCATGCGTCGATCGTTGCATTGTGGAGCCTGTGTGCTATGAGCCGAGACGATCATTGGCACTGAAGGTTGGTGCTGCTGTTAAGTGCCACTATTGAGATGCTCCATCTACATTGGTGGTGGGTGATTTGGAGCGTCGACGCTTATCATAGGAGTGGAGGCATTGAGCTACTACCTTTGTGAGTCAGTTGGCTCTCGTCTCAGAGTCCTTGCTTAAATGTTGCAACTGGGACTCATCGTTTGGGTTGCTCTGTTCATAGAGGTCAATGGAGGAGTGTAGTCCCAAGACAATCTCTGAAGGTTGCTGATGGCTAGAAGCGGCCGTTGAAGGAGCCTTGCAAGAGGCTATTGTTGTGCCATTGTCAAGCATTGGAAGCTGTAGGCTTAGAGCCTTAGAAGTACTAGTTGGAGTAGTCGATCGAAGCAGGAGCAGGGCTGTTGATGTCAAGTCATTGTAGAAAACGGATTTTGTAGATTAGCAAAGTTTGATGGAGCGGCTGAGCATCCAAAGCATAGTTTGAAGCAAAAACTCGTCGCTTGAATTCTCTCAAGATGAATACAAGTGGATCTCTTTCCCTCAAATGAAGATCACACTGAAGGAACTCTCTCTTTCTTTCTCTCAAAGATGGAAATCACTCTCACAAACAATGAATCTCTCAATGAAACAATGAATCAAATGGAAGGAGATTAATGGAAATCTCTCATGGACAGAAATTCCTCTCAGATGGATGAAAATTTCTCTATCACTCAATGGAAGTGAAAGGATGCTCACTCAATCGGTCTCAATCTCGCGATCTCTCTCGCACTCTCAAGGATCGCAATGCCTCAGCGGAAGGCAAGGGAGGTCTTATACCATGACAAAATATGAAGAGGGGAGAGGAGAAGAGTGGAGATGAGGAGAGAGTGCACAGCTAGAGAGCACACCACAAATGACTAACTGTACACTAGATTTAGTTGAAAAAATAGAATATATACAAACCCTTTTAGGGTTAGGGTTAGGGGATCTAACCCTTTCCTTTATAGCACTCTATAAGGTTAGTGCTATGCACATATGATCACGTGATGGTGCTATGCACACATGATCACATGATGTTGAGCGTGAACTCTCAACATGATGCCCTTGGATGAGAAAATATGCCCCAGTAACCTCCTTTGAGTGGCTCCAATGGTGCATTTATCAGGGTTGAGGCTGCCATTTGCATCATTGACCCTTTGGAAGGCCATCCTAACCTTCATGACATGCTCCTTACATGCCAAGAATATACAAAAATCATCCAAAAATACCTCCGAGAAAACCCCCAAATAAGGAGCAAACACCATTTGCATAAATCTTTGAAAGGTAGCAAGAGCATTGGTGAGGCCAAATGGCATTACTTTGAATGCCAATGTCCCCCGGGGTGTGGCAAATGTGGTTTTAAGCACATCCTCCTCAGCAATTATGATCTGATAAAACCCAGAGTAACCATCACAGAAAGTATACATCTCATGACCGCTTATCTTCTCAAGAATGAGGTCTTGAAAGGGAAGAGGATGATGGTCCCTCTTGGTGGCCGCATTGACTTTCTTATAATTGATGCAGACTCAACACTTGTTGTTTTTCTTTGGGGTGACTACCACTGGTGAAACCCATTCAGTATTATGAACCAGAACAATAAACCCAGCTTCTACGAGCTTCTACAACTCTGAGTGCAAAGCGTCGATCTATAGGGACCATAATCTTTGATACTTCTGAGCTACTGGCTGAGCATCAGGCTTCAGCTCTATCTTGTGTTCTATGGCAGTCACATGGCAAAGGTGGTGGTAGCTAGTTGCGAAGAGGTTAGGGAAATCTTTGAACATTTCTAGGAACTCATCTTTCTCACTCGTAGTGAGGTCAGGGGGAAGCATAGATTCAAGCTATTGAGGACTAGCTGTCAGCTTTTTTGCAGGTGGTGGGGTCAGAGACACCCCCATCATGTAAACTTCCTCCTCTGAGAACTGCTCCCCCTCGTCTGATTCTTACATTGATTCAAACACCGAGGATGAGAGAGTATCACTGTCTTGCTCCTCTTCTTCTTCTGGTTCTATGCACCAGGATCTTCTACTTAGAAGCACCAAAAGACATGTGTCCTGTCTTCCAATAGCTAACTACATCACTCTTTCTCAACCATGGTCTCCCGAGTATGGCTGGGTAACTCCTTCCTGTATCTTCAATGTCCACTACATAGAAATTGACGGTGGTGGTTAACCCATTGACAATGATGGGCAAATCCTCAATGACTCCCAGGGTGGTGAGTCGTCAACCATCTGCTACCTTGATTTGAGTGGAGAAACGCCTTGTGCATTTCAAATTCAATTTCTTCATGATATGGGGCACCATGCTATTACATGCAACTTCCCCATCAACACACACTTTTGACACGACAATTATCTATGATGACATCTTCTGTATGCGGGTGCCTATCAATTTCTTTAGAGATAGAAGAAACCTCTCATATCTTTCCCTTTTTCTTGCTCCTCCTTGTTGAGAGCCCTTGCTGCAGCTCACGTCTCACCTTAGGGCTTAATGCTATTAGTTGAGAAAGCGTGATGCTCAAAGACCGATGAGTAAGGTCCTGAACGACTGAATAGTCCTCTTGCCCCGAGTCGATGGGAAAATTTGAGGGTGACCACTTACTCCTGCGAGATCTTTTAGTCTTCTCTGTTGGTGGGTCTGCCATCTCAGCATGTGAGGGCTCTGAGAAGGACACCTTCTTCCTGGGACAGCCCGGTCCACGGTTTTTGGAGAGGGGTTTGAGGTGGTACCACTTCTTTTCCCCAGGTCAAGGATCTCTACGTTAGAATCCTCGGTGCCTGATTCACTTTAGAGATTCACCCTTGGAATATTGGGACATTCTATGCGATAATGACCCTTTTGGTGGCACTCGTAGCACACAACATTGGCACGTTTTCTTGGTGGGCGATTGGCTTGATTTCTGATACCCACCATCTCAAGCCGAAGATCATTCAGGGCCTTGGCTAAGTCATTGACTCTAGGTTCTTTAGTAGGAGGGGCCAGGGGAGTAGGAAGGAGGGGGGCTCGTGGGCAAGGTTGGGGAAATCTTCTAGGCAGAGGTTGAGGATATACTCTTTGTTGAGGGTAAGCATCTAAAGGAGGACCATACATTTGAGGTGGAGGCAGTGGATACATCCCTGATGAGGGGTGGGGGTATGTCCCTGAGTTAGACCCCCCAAGTTGTTGTTGCAAGATTTGAGGGGGTTGCAGAGGGACAATCATCTTCTTTGAAGCAGGGTCAAACTGAACTTTATCAAACTTTTGAGCAATCTCATGTGCTAGCACCATAGTTTCAAGATCCTCCCATTTAAGCTTGAGGCAGGCAGAATTCGTCACTTGTTCCTGCTACAAGGTAGCCTAGCACATGCTGAGTCACTCCAACTCAAAATCCGACATTGTCCTCCTGTGTGGCAATTAAACGGTCCAGGAGCACGGTTGCTCGATCCACATATTGATGCGCCATCTCACCTTCTGACTACTTCAAGTTTGCCACCTGTAGGTACACATTCTCTAGCTCCTCTTCTTTGTCAAAATACTCAATCATCACTGCTGTCAACCTTGGACAAATTTGGCGAACATATTTGGCTTACTTCTCATACCACACTTGAGCCAAACCCTCTAAAAATGTGGGGAGAACACTTGCCATCTATCTTCAGTAAGAAAGTTGAGAGAAACACAACAGCACTTGAAGGCCACAAGATACTCATTTGGATTTTCTTCAACCCATCCACAGAACATAGGAATGTCAGCCATGCTTGGAAAATGGAAAAGAGAGAGACGAAATGAGGCTTATCTTTTGGCAAACAATGGAAAGAGGTAGCTTGAACTGAAAATTAGGTGAAGATACATCCACAAAGCACACATAGGCAGGGTAGGGTGTGATTGGTGTATTGTGAAATACTACATGGGAAGAATCTTCAGCACTGCATGAGGTTGTTCATCAAGGCAAACAAGAATGCCATGACAAATGTCAATAGTGGGAGAGCTTGCACATCACCTTCAGCTTCTTCTAGTTCTTGTAATCGCCATGCTATTTCTTCAAGGGGTGTGCGGTCTGGCATCCTTCTTTTGAGCAATGTCCTTGAGGACCTTTTTGATGATCTTCCGAAGTCAGTAAACTCGTATCAAAAATGCCCAACACTTAGTTTCATGATGACCACAACCTTTGCATTCCTTACAAATAATCATCCTCATTCGTTGCTTGCGGCTTTGTTGGGGCGGTGCTTCCACTCGCTTCATGCATGATTGAAGTACAAGCTTCACATGCCAAGAAATCAGCAACTAGATTTTGAGATCGAGGTATATGCTGAATTTTTACCTCTTCAAATTGTTGGCAAAGTTCCAATGCTTGTTGATGTTATGGAACCAAGCCTTTGCTCTGCACCTTCCACCTTCCACTAACTTGTTCACACACGAGTTGAGAATCTCCTTGCACCTCAAGTCTCTTGATGCGATGTTCTTGCACTTTTGTAGCCCAAAAATGAGTACCAAGTACTTAGCTTGGTTGCATGTACTTGTTGGTGTAGACTTGCTATAACAATACACCTCACCCCCTAGTGAAGTGAGCTTCACACCCACACCAACAACCTTGGTCAAAGGTTTGTATGCACCATCAAATTGGAGGAGCCAAGATGTCATCACACCAAGATGTCTTCCAAGATAGATAGAAGGAGAGGGTGGGAAGAATTCAATACTTGAGCAAGACGTTTAGCACCGAATAAACTTGCAATCCTTTGTTGATAGTTTATCTTTAGACCAAAAAGAATTACAACTTGAAGCTCAAAATGAGGCACAAAAGGTTGATTGGGTACAAAGGGATTCCTTGGTCGAAACATTACCAACCATAGCCGAGCCCTAGAAACCTTTGTAATGAGATCATGAAGAAATCATTCAAGATGAGCTTATCCACAGGAATTAATAAGCAGATGCGCCAAATCTCCCCCCAAGCTTGGGTAGCATCCCACCCTTCGAAGAATGTCACCCTTTTAATTACCTCCAATGCAGCAAGTAGCTCAATCACTACACAATGAGTAGAATTAAAATCAAAGTCCTCCTAGTGTATCACTAGTTTATCATCCCACCCGTTGTCTCCTTGAACAATGCATTGTACAATCAGTTGTTGAAGATCGACATGAAGATCAAGAAAGAGATCTCACCAATTGGTAGCCATAATGGGCAGAGGACCAAGCACCAAATCCTTGAACTCATCAAGAAGTGACAGAAATATCCACCCTCCTCGTGTGGCACGTGTCCAAGGAGTGAACTTGAAAAAGTTTAGAATCTACGATCTAGTATCAAATATGAATAGAGCACATGAAATGAAGTACTTTTGCTTTTTATAACAAGAGGAAACTCCCTATGGTTAGAAAGTTACAGTTCATGAGATCTCACTATATAAGCAATAACATTACACTTTCATCACTTCCTATTTCCTGGCCCATTGGTAAGTCTTCCTTTTGTGAATGGGGAGGTCTTGGGTTCAATTCCCACTCCTTAATAAAAAGAGAGGAGAGGAGAGGAGAAGAGAAGAGAAGGAGAAGGAGAAGAAGGAGAGGAGGATAGGGGCACGAGATTTGTTGCAGATGCGCAGGAGCAATTTTGCGTGGCACCACACAGAAGATGTGCAGGAGTAGTTTTGTAGACGCAGTCAACCAGAAGATGCGTGGTGCCATACAGAAGATGCACAAGAACCCAGAAGATGTGCAAGAACCACAGGCAGAAGGCACAAGAACTGAGAAGTTTTGCAGTCACAGAGACAGAGAACTACGAGCAGAAGACACATAAATTGGAGGCGCAAAAGTATAGAACCAGACACGGAAGGTGCTGCATAACTACACCCAGTCATAGGAGTAACAAATTTTATGCCACTAGCCGTGGAGATTTCAATCCCAACAGCCACACCAGTTCTATTAACTAGAAAAGAATTCGAGACAAGAGGCTAGATGCTAGGCATGGCAACACTCGAGGGCCATATAGGAAAAGGGAACGTGAGGGGAGAAGCATTAACATGGGTGGGGAAAAGGGATTAAGAGGGGTGGGAATGAAGAGGGAGACTATGGCACAAGGGGAGAGGGAGAGGGGAAAGAGGAGCATGTACATAATGGGATGAGGAATGTAGAGATGGAGACATCAAGGGAGGAGGGTCATGCTTTATTTGAAAGGAAGGATGGGGGGAAGAAATCAAAGTACTAGCTAGGTGGCTTTAAAAGAATGAGCGTGCCCATCAAGGAATAGCCCCCTCCTTTTATAGCCAAGAGAGGGGGTCTCTCCCAATAAATGCATCCTCCCACATGCATGGTGTGTGTGGAAGAGTCTCCCATGTGGGCTAGGCAATTACACACTCTCAATGGTGTGCGACAACCCTTTGCCTCATTTTTCCACATAAATCAACCCCCATATCCCAAGTCTAAGATACTCCCTTGGTCTCTTCCCAATTTTATAATATGTTTAAACATCTAGGAGGACAAGTGGAGGGTTGGCACAAGGAATCTTGCCACCTCATCCTACTTTCCCATTATTTAAGTTGCATTCTTGGACTTTCTACACCCCCCCCCACATGGGCCCCTCATGGGCCTATCCTACATGGAGGGAATAATCCAATATAATATCCATCTCCACCTATTTTATATTACTTCTCCCATGGTGCTTGGGCAGTACCCAACCCCTCCCCCCTCTCCGCCCCTTCACTTTCATACATCCCTCATCAGGTTGCTTTACTAACGTTCTCACATGTTAATTCCCCTCTCACCTTTCCTCTTTTTACTTTCCTTCACCTTATCTTTTGCTCTAGTTATTTCTTTGCTTTTTTAATCTCTTCTTAAGTTATCTAAACCTTGTCTCTTTATTCCCCCTTATCCTCCTTTTTTCTCTTCATTTTCTACCAAGTTAATCTTCCCTCCCCTTTCATGTTTTAATTACTCATTATCATTTTTCCCTCGCCATTCTTTATTAAGCTTTCAAGCATACAAATACTAACTTTAAACCCTCTTAACACACTAACCTCTTTGCTAATCAAACCCCCCTTTTCTTCCTTACTCATCTTCTACTCTCCAATCTCTCCTCATTTTTGCCCCCCAATTTATTACATTGTTTATTTACCCTCCCTTCTCATTCATTTCTTTTTCACAATCATTGACTCTAATTACACACTTAACTGTCAAACTTATCTTTTGCGCTCCCCATCTTTCATTTCTTAAAGTTCTTAATGTATACATTATTTTTGAAACTCTATTTGCCTTTTTTGTCTTTGTGGTTGGTTTTTATAAACCTTATGATCCTCTTCTACCCCTCCTCTTGTAGAAAAACCACCTCCCATGAGTTTCCATATTCTTCTAGCACTAATTCATAACTATTTCATTTTTTCATGACTTTCCATAGTTTTTCATTCTTTTTCATACCTAATTATTTATCCCCCTCTCTTTTTTCCATTGTACCTCTTCCTCCCTTTATCCTACACTCCTCCCCTTAAATAATGGACATTTTAATCAAATTTATACTCCTCAAATGACATCAAGCTTGATAAGTTTGTAGTTAAGTTTTAAATTTTATTGTGACCTCATATTAAGGGAGGAGTGTTTATGATACCTGTCTTCAAAACTAACATCTAAGTTGGTTCTTAACATGTTTTCTTGTTGGGTGGTGGTGGTAGTTATACGAACTCCCCTCTTCAATAAAATTGATGCTTGCTATGACTTATCAAAGCTAAATCTTTTGTACATTTATGAATTATACAAACTTTTTGCAAATTGCCCACCTCTTGATAAATTTTTAGTAGGGTTTCACCTACAAGGTAAATTTTTTTCATTGAATTTAGTAGTTTTCTCTTTTGTGTCCATTATTTAAATTGTTTTCATCTCACAATGAGACAAGGTTTTAATGAGTCTTACACACACACATGTGTGTGTGCATGCATGCATGCATGCATATGTATGTATGTACATACATACATACATATATCTACGTGATTCAAAATTAGAACTGAATTGCCCAAATAAAGTATCCCTCAAGCTCAATTTCATTTCAATTCCTCATAAGAATTTAATTTGTACCCTTAACTATCACAATCATAAGCATATGTCCTCTTGAGGTCCTCTTACATGATAACTTGCATGAAATTTTCATGATAGTACAAGGTATGTGCCCATCTCCAATGTTACTTGGTGATACTTGTTGCACCCTTTTTTTGGTAGGGGACAAAATTTCAGGGACAGTAGTAGAGCATTGGAAATCTTGTAGCATTAGCAGACTTGTTGGTATTTTCATCAGTATTACTATTAGCCACAATGCTGGGAATGCAAAACACCAATATTGGTAATTACCTATGAAAATATTGATGGTTTTGCCAATGATTATACAAAACATGGCAGTCCAAAAAAGTTTTGCAAAAGGCATATGTTTGGCATTATATATTCATGATCAAATTAACAATCAAATTATCATGAAAAGTTAAAGGGATGAAAATCCCTCCCTATGATATATTAATCAAGTAGTATTTACATAAAGGGGTCACATTATGGACAACCATCCATCTATGCCAAATAAGTCTATCTCTAGTTATATCCCTAGCTCACCCTTATCATTTTACACTAGCTAAAATCTCATTTGATGTTGATGACGTAGGTGAGATCACCATGATATAGTAATCAAGAAGTAATATTAATATCAAGGGTTGCATCATGGCCTAGTCCATCATGTCAAATAAGTCTATCTCTAGTTCTATCCTTAGATCTTTAGATCTACACTAGCTAAAACCTCATTTGACAATGTAGATGCATGAGAATAGTATTCGTGCATCAATTGGAATCACTTGCATCTCTATATCTACATCCTATCTTTTAAACATAGGTTTACTTTGGGCAACAACTAAGACTACATAACATCATCTCAAATCAAAACAATTGAGATGAAAGAATAAATATATTCAGTAAAAAAAATTCTAGTATTAATTAATATAACTATAAAATATGATAAGTGTTTCAATGTGAGGTCATGAGATTAATTCAAATGTGTATAGCATTCACATTGTCTAGAAGAAAAAATGGAAGATGTTTGATGAGAAGATCTCCTTCAAAGAGATCCATCTTTCCACATGCCAAAATATGATTGTAACATTTTTCATCAGTGTATATGAATTTGTTAAATCAATATTGGAGTGATGGATAATAATCATACCTCACAATGATGCTAATCTTGTAGATGGCTTTATGATGTTTTCTAACACTCGTCTAACAAGGACACTTTCATCACAATTTTAGAGAATGAACTGTATGCATGAAGACAAGTTACAATGAGAAGTTGAAGCTAATATTCATTCTCTACTCATTTAAAAAACCAAGTGACTTGGGTTTAATATCTTAGTAATAAGATATATCAAATCACAAGAGAGATAGACCCTAATAAGATATATCAAATTAAAAGACATACAAACCCTATAACAAGTTGTGCCAATCATGAGGCTTGCACTAAGCTTATTGAACTTTGTAAAAGCTCCCTTTAGGCAATGCATGCTTGTTATTGTGTTAAAAATGAGGCAATTTCCTTCTTAACCATTGTCTCCTCTATAATGGAAAAGACCCATGGTGCCTTGGAAGCACATAAAATTGTTCCTTTATGGTGGACAATTTTGTCATTGTCTCCCTTTGTCTTAGGTTCTCTCATGGAATTCTCAAGCTCCCCTCATGTCCTCACCAATCACATGCTACCAAATGGAACATCCAACATTCTTGAAGATATGCATGGTATCTAATAAGAAAGCACATGTAAGAACAATAGCCTCTTCATCCCAAGTGTTAGGACGTGCTCTCCAGTGGGTCTCCATGCCTCTAGTCAATCATTTCCCTTTGGTGCACGAGATTTGGGACTCATAGACCCATCATGTGTGAGATAATTATGTGGAAGGTATCAAAATGAAATTCATATGACCTTATTCAAATAATGAGAGTATTGTGCCTTCGATCGATCACCACAAATAAAATAATGGTCAAGCATGTTCACATGTAGCCAATTGCCAAATTATCTAAGGAATGCAATAGAATGTGTATTTTGTAGTGGGATCATATATGATGTGTAAAAATCCATGCACTCACTACATTTTCATAGTGGACTGGTTTTGGAGGGCCCCAATTTTAAACTTGCCTTTGTATTTTAATAGCCACACCATCCCTATGTATACTTCCTAAATACATAATGCTGCTATTGTCATCAAATTGATTGTGTCACATGGAGGCTTTAGTTATTATTTTGCAACCATCATGCTTCTTTCTAATGCAAAACATGTGGCACAATGTAGGTTTGCTATGTAAAGGGTTCTTAATGAAGATATGGCATTGCGTAGGCTCAGATAGCCACATTAACAACCATGGTTATTGGAATCAACCGAGGGTCCATGTTTGGTGGCCATATCAACCACTTCAAGCCATGACTATCACCATAATAACACATTTTTTACTCACCCAATAGCCCAATCCAACTAGCACAATGGTCCTATTATGAGATACATGCTTTCATCTAGGCCACAATGGTATACATCGACTAGCCTGATGGTGGTTGAAGCCCCAACTCAACTAGTACAATGGTTCTATTACACGACATGTTTCTATTAGCATGGTACCACTAATAAGCCTTGACTAGTCTTCAAATAATGCTATCCAATACATCCATTACCCTCTCTCTTACCGACATTAGTCAAACTTTAACAAAAGTAAATGTGAAGTAGGGATACATTAGAATCAAGATAAGAAAGTCTCATTGATGAAAGCATGATTGAGTCCCAATGCAGTTTGCCATTCAAGAAATGATGAATCTAGAAAGAAGTCTATAAATGAGAAGTCTTTATTAAATTCATTAGCTATGCAATGAACAAACACAATAGAATCTATGCATTTCTAATTGCATCACAATAGCTACAATGTGCTTGTTGAGGTGGCTACCCATAGGGTCCAAAAAAAGTCCACCACCATGTAAACATGTTGAAATTTTACAAACCACCCGTTCTTTGTTAGCTTGAATGAAGTTATGTGGACTTACAATGCTGTCTAATGTCCTCTTGTTTAGCTCACTTCAATTTGTGAGAGCCCTTGTAAGATGGAAGCATTGTTACTCAATCATTGGCATTGATTGTTAAGGTCTTCCAAATCCCAACTTCTCATGTGTTATGAAATGTACTAGAAGTAATGTTATGAGGTAGGCGTTCAAAAGAAGTCATTGAAGCTTAACAAAAAGTGAGAAATTGTGCAGATTGTGCTTGAGAGAAACAATAATGTGCTTGAGAGAAAATCTAAAAAATAAGAATGGTGAAAGGAGTGCTAGATTTCAAAGAGGCAAGAGAGATAACAAGAAAGGGATAGCTAGAAGAGAGGGAAATTTTTGAAGCTCAAATTGAAAAAATGGTAAAAAATGTGGGGGTTAAAGGTCACTGTGCCTTTACCCCAGTTATGTACGATACTCAAACACATATATAAATGAATGAAAAAGAAGATTAGGGTGGTTCTGCACCCACCAAAACTTGTGTGGCTCTCTGTCTCTCTCTCTCCTTCTTCCGTTCTTGCTTCCGTTGAGAGCACTCTCAACTGGTATCAGAGCCCGGGTGATCTAGCTAAGCGTGCGTGAATCCTTGGAAGCCCAACAGCTCTGTGGGAGGAAGGAGAAGCTCTGTGGGAAGCTTTATGGGTGACTTTACTTGCATTCGAGTGTGCAAAGACCTTGGAGGAACCTTTGGAAAAGTCACTTTGGCTTTGCGAAGTGTTTGAGAGCCTGTTAAGTGGTTTGAAAGAAAAAGTCATTTTTTGAGCTTCTCTCTATTCCGTGCGACGCGACAGAGACTCCATATTGACTTGTAGAGGCAACTAATGCTTGCTTTTGGTGTCCACTTCACTTCAGGAGCTTGGAAACACCTTCATTCTTGAATCTGGGATCATTTCATTGGATTTCTGACTCACTGTGTCAGTTCTTGCGTTTTTTGCCCGGGTGTTAAAACTCAAGTTTGGAGCAACCATTTGCAGATCTGTCAGTTCCGGTGGACTCAGGAGGTCCTAAAACTTCTATGTTACTCACCATTCGCACTCCGGTTGAGTTTACAAACAGCTCTGTTTCCAAAAACATTTTTCAGTCCATGTGTTGGACCCAGTGATTGAGACCACGGTTTCCAAAACCGTCTATCCCATTGTGTTCCGGACGCCCAAAAACCCCTACCTGTCAGTTCTTGCGTGATTCGGTGGAGGATTTTCAAAGTTATAGATCTCTGTGTATTCGATTTCGTCTCTCTGTTATGCATTTTTTATTCTAAGGTTTTGAAACCTTAGATTTATGCCACATAGCATTGGATAAGTGTTGACTCCCATTTCTCACTCATCGGTTGGGATTTTGGAGTTCTGGCAGAAGAGAGATATTTGCAGATTTTCTTGCTGATTCCGATTATGCAATGGCGCCCATGTTTTGAGGCATCTCAGGTTCTATTTTTCAGTAGCGGTCATTACCGTGGGACCATGATTTCTTGAGCATACCTTATGCAGGTCACTTTGGTTGCAGTTTGAGTAGTGTGCGCTCATTCGTGGTGTGCATTTGGTTGCAGTGGATGATTTATAGGCCGTTTGGATGCATTGCGGTCCTTATTGGATGCACTGATAGGCTCAAATTGCCTTGTGGGATGCTATTTTTTATGGATGCTTTGCACATGGATGCTATTTTATGCTGAGGGACAGCTTTGACACATTGCAGGTGATGCACTGATAGTGCTATGCTCTCTTGGATGAGATATTATTGATGCATATGCCAGTGGACAGTGTTTATACTTGAGTCATTTGGCACTTCTTGGCATTTTCTTTTGGGCCAGATTTGCTCATATGGATGCATAGTATATGCACATGAGTCAGATGCATCTTTTGATGCTTTGAGCTTTGAATTTTTGTGATATTTCAGTCTATTGTGGCATACACATTTGGGTGCACCTGGTATTTGGTGTGATTCTCTCTTGCAGGGACTAGCATTTGGGATTTTGTTTCATTTGCATCATGGCATCCTCTTCCATGTCTGAAAAGGAGTTTTTCAACATTAAAAAGTTTGATGGGACAAACTTTTCTTTGTGGAAAGAACAAATAAGGGATGTGCTTATTCAAAAGAAGCAGATTAAACCCTTGGCAGGGATTGAAGCTAATCCTGCAAATATGTCTGAGGATGATTGGAATGAGTTGGATGCATTAGCAAAGTCTACTATTAGACTTCATCTTGCAGAATCAGTTTATTTCACAGTAGTAAATGAGCAGACTATGGAAGATTTGTGGAAGAAACTGTGTACCACTTATGAAAAGGAAACTGCCTCTAATAAAGTTTACCTCATGAAGAGGTTGTTTGAGCTGCAGATGAAGGAAGGGGTCTCCATTGCTTCTCACTTAAATGAATTCAATATTATTTTCAGCCAGCTTCAGGCTCAGAAAATGAATTTTGATGCGGAGACTAAGGCAATATTTCTCTTATGTTCATTGCCATCCTCATGGGATACCTTCCGTACAGCTGTTAGTAACTCTGCATCTGGTGGAGTACTGAAATTTGATGATGTTGTGAGTAGCTTTTGGCCGAGGAGATTAGACGAAAGTCTATGGATGGCAACAAGCAAGATACAGCCTTAAATGTGCAAAGGGGTAGATCACAGTTCAGGGGGAAGTCCCAAGAAAGAGGGAAGTCTTGTAGCAAATCCAAGGCACGAAACATTGAGTGTTACCATTGTGGCAAGAAGGGCCATATGAAAAAGGATTGCTACAAGCTGAAAAGAGAGCAAAAGGATAAGAAAAAGAATGCAAATTGGGGTGCAAATCAAAAGGAAGAGAGTCCAAGGGAGGACAAAGGAAAAGTGAAGATCGAGGAGATCAATGCAGTCACACATGATAGTGACAATGACGTTCTCTTCATGTCTAGTTTATCTGCAGAGTTGCTTACCACTTCAAATGATTCATATTCCCAGGATTGGATTTTGGATTTTGGTGCTTCATTCCATGTTACTCCCCATAGGGAATGGTTCTCCACTTATGATAGTGGAAAGACAGGTTGTGTGCATCTTGGAAATGACTATGCATGTGACATAGTGGGAGCAGGTGACATAAAGTTTTCTTTTGCAAATGGGTCTGCATTTGTTTTGAAACATGTGAGACATGTGCCTAAGCTGACCAAGAGTCTTATTTCAGTGGGTCAGCTAGATGATGCTGGTTTTCACACCACTTTTGGCTTTTAGAGTTGGAAAATTCAAAAGGGCTCTATGCTTTTGGCTAGGGGTGCCAAGTGTGGGACTTTGTATCCCTTACATGTATCAGGGGTATTTGATCATGTTGTTGCAATAACCGAGCAGCCAAGCACTTCTTTGTGGCATTGCAGGTTGGGGCACATGAGCCAGAATGGAATGAAACTCTTATGCCGTTTGGGTTATATACCGCATTTGAGTTTCTCTGATTTTGAATTTTGTGAGCATTGTCTCTATGGGAAGCAAACTAAATCAGCCCATAAAAGAAGGGGAAAGAAAGAGTTTGAAATGCTTGATTTGGTGCATTCAGACGTATGTGGTCCCATGCCTACACGGTCATTAGGCGGGGCTGAATACTATGTGACATTCATTAATGATGCAACTAGGAAAGTGTGGGCTTATGCTATAGCTCGGAAGAGTGATGTGTTCCAGGTATTTCAGAAATGGCTGGCCTTGGTTGAGAATCAGTCAGGTAGAACGCTTAAATGCCTACGGACTGACAATGGTGGAGAGTATCTCTCTCATGACTTTCAGCATTTCTGTGATACTCGTGGGATCAAGAGGGAGCTTACATCCCCTCGTACTCCAAAGCAAAATCCAGTTGCAGAAAAGATGAACCGTACCATTCCAGAAAGGTTGCAATGCATGCTTTCCAATGCAAGTCTTTCTGGTGGTTTTTGGGCTGAGGCAATGAAGACTGCAGTGCATGTGATCAATAGATCACCTAGTAAGAGTTTGGATGGTGGTATTCCTGAAGAGGCATGGAGTGGCAAGAAGCCCTCTTACTCTCATTTGCGTATATTTGGGTGTGAGGCATATGCACATGTGCCAAAAGAGCTTCGAAAGAAGCTAGATCCTAAGTCTAGGAAATGCATCTTTCTGGGTTATGGTGAAAGTGGAGAGATGGGCTATCGTCTCTGGGATCCAGAAGCAAAGAAGATCATACGTAGCCATGATGTGGTCTTCAATGAGAAGAAGATGCATAAAGCACCCATGAGGGATGTGGAAATGAGGAGAATCACTTTCCAGGATGTGAATCCACCTGCATATGTTGATAGACAGCAAGCTGTCCATGCACCAAATGTGCAAGAAATGGTACCACCAAGTACTCCCACAGGTATACAATCAAGGGTAGATGATGGATCATCTATTGGTGGAAATGATGAGCCAAATGTGGCTGATATGCAGGTGGGACAGCAAGCTGAAATGCCATTGAGAAGATCATCTAGAGTGTCTAGACCGCCTGATAGGTTCGTTCCAGGGGTAGACTATGTGATGCTTACTGATTGCGGGGAGCCTTCTTGCTACAGAGAGGCTATCATGCGTGAGGATCAACGCAAGTGGGAGTATGCTAATGGGTCTACAAAATGAAGGTCACAGGTGATGATGTGCCTAGGTACAAGGCCCGTTTGGTTGCTAAAGGGTTCAAGCAAGAGAAGGGTGTGGACTTTGATGAGATATTCTCTCCGGTTGTGAAGATGACCACACTTAGATGCATGCTTGGACTAGTGGCATCAGAGGATATGGAGCTTATGCAGATGGATGTCAGGACAGCTTTCTTGCATGGGGATTTGCATGAGGAAATTTACATGGTGCAACCGGAAGGCTTTGAAGAAAAGAGCAAAGAGGATTTAGTTTGCAAGCTGAAGAAGAGTCTCTATGGTCTTAAGCAAGCACCTAGAGAATGGTATCAGAAGTTTGATGCTTTCATTCGGTCCCAGGGTTTTAGAAGGAGTGAAATTGATCACTGCCTCTACACTAAAAGGGCTCAGGATAGTAGCTTGATAATCCTGGCACTATATGTGGATGATATGCTATTGGCTAGCAAGAATACTTACCCAAGTTGCATGAGGCCTTTGATATGAAGGATTTGGGACTTGCAGGTCATATTCTTGGTATGCGCATCACGCGTGATCGGAGTAGGAAACTCCTTTGGCTTTCACAAAAACAGTATGTTACAAAAGTATTGCAACGTTTCAATATGGAGGGGGGGAAGGCAGTGAGTACTCCATTGCCTCCATATGTGAAACTGAGTCATACAGATAGTCCCAAATTAGATGAGGAGAGGGCCATGATGGCCAAGGTTCCTTATGCATCAGCAGTTGGGAGTCTTATGTATGCTATGATAGCTACTAGACCAGACATTGCATTTGCAGTGGGAGTTGTTAGCCGATATATGGCTAATCCAGGAAAGAGGCATTGGGAGGCAGTTAAGTGCATCATGAGGTACATGAAGGGTACCAAGGAGATGTGCATCTGCTTTGGTAAAGGAGACATGCGTGTACTTGGGTACACAGATTCAGACTATGCAGGAGGGCATGTGGATAGTAGGAGATCCACTTCTGGTTATGTGTTCACCTTTGCAGGTGGTGCAGTTTCGTGGATGTCTCGTGCACAAAAGTGCGTTGCTTTGTCTACCACAGAGGCTGAGTATGTTGCAGCCACAGAGGGTTGCAAGGAGGCTATATGGCTTGATCGGCTAGTGGGAGATTTCGTTCTTGCTTCCGTTGAGAGCACTCTCAAAAAATACATCTTGATTTCTAGACCTCATGTGCAAGATGATTTCTCCTTGTTTTCAATGTATCTCAGCCAAACTAGAGAAAGATGGATGGCTTTCATTCAAAAAGCAGCCAAAAATCACTAGTATAGAGGAGGTAAGAATTTCATATTTGTTTACATGTGACTTCCAAAATCAACCAAAGATAAGAATTTCATATTTGTCTACGTGGATTCTTACTATTGCTAGTTCCTTAATCTTGAGATTAACAAACGGCTCTTTCTGAAGCGAGCTTGGACCTAATGTGATGGTATAAGCATCGATAGCTTGTGAGGTATTGACACTTCTTCCAATGCTTATACTATCATCTATCCAGATATACTGACAAAACCCATCACCCACACTGATATTTCTCACTTCTTCCCCCAAAATATTGTACCTTTTCAAAAATGTCAGTCTGGTATCCAACCATATTTTAATGTCAACATGTGAAAACATCAAATTGATTTTATAGCTAGTGAATTATTTTCCACACTATTTTTTTGTGGTTTTGAATAATGTTACATAATGAGAAAATTGGGGTCTATTTTACATATGTTTTGAAAGTATTGTTATTTTTTGTAAAAGTTATTTGTATGTCTTAGTTCTAACTCTAAGACCTCATTTGTGTGCTCATGTAAACATCTATTTTGAGTACGCTTTCACGCTTATTTCCAAATTTCAAAGTGGACCCCTAAAAGGGAATAGGAAAATGAGCACCTAGTACACTAAGCACATTAGCACCATAACAAAACACAACATGTGCAAAATTATAATATGGACACATAAATTCAAATTTCAATGTGGATCCCTAAAAGGGGATAGGAAAATGAACACCTAGTACACTAACCATATTAATACCATAACAAAAACAGGACAAAAACACAATATGTGCAAAATATATTCATTAACTTGATAGAAAGCTTTTTTATTTTCCTAAAGCAACTTAGTGGTTGGAACCACTAGGTGGGAAATCAACTTCCAACAAAGACCATTAACATATATTAAAAAGATAGTAGATGAGAATAGAAAACTATATTCATTAGGTCGACAAGCTAGCACACAAAGATCATTAACATTGGGATTGTTTTCAAACCATCGAGTTGGTTTAGAAATGAACATACAGCATAATAAGAACATTAACATCCTTGTTTTAAAAAGTAGTACATGCAAAATATATTCATGATTCATGAACCTAGTAGCAAACTTATTGATTGTCCTAAACCAACTGATAATTCATTGGCTTATTTCTAAACCATTGAGAGAGTTTAGAAATGAACAAATAGTTTGGTTCCTAAACCAACTGGAACCAACCTGATGGTGGGGCAGAAATGTATCCAAGTTGTACTAGTTGAGGATATTCATTGGGATGGTACCCACTAAGATTGATGCCTAGTTTTATGGTTAGGGCTAGCTTGATGGACTTAAGGGAATTGAACTTCCACACAAGCTTATTGTTCCAACCACTAGGTTGTTATCGCAATGTCAATTATCAATATACAAGATCCAAAACCATCCCCATGTTTGTCTTGTAGAAGAAATCATTGGATTTGAGCTTTTTTATGTCAATCATGGTTATGTGGGGCCTATAGATTTGCAAGAAACTACTCGTTGTGCTGTTTCTCCCTCCACAAACTTTGCAAAATGTGCCTTCTTGCAAATGTACCTTTAATGAGTGTCCATATTGTACTATCTATTTCTTCCCCCTCAACCTAGATAAGAAATAAAATATGTAAATGTGAATATAAGCTTATAATTGAAATGAAATTCATGGTTTTCTTCAATAAAATATTGAAATCAAGCTACATTGTGTCAAGCATGTATGACAAGTGCTACTTTGCAAGCCTTCTACTCTGCGAAGAGCTGGCCTTTGTGTTTTTCCTCCCTCCACAAACATTTCAAATGTGACTCCAATTGTTGTGATCATATTGTGCCATCTATTTCCTCTCTCGTCAGCTTTCTCTTTGTGCCTTGACAAAAATTTAAGCTTTCCAATCTCATAGTCTTTGTCTAATTCTCTTGCAAGGCATGAAAACTTACAGGGTACTATATGAATTGCATAGAGACCAACTAGTTTGTGAAGACAAGAAATAGGAGATGATGATGAGTCACCAAAATAGAAAATTAAGGCACACCACTAGTTGGCTTCACCAAATCCAGATGAAACTACAAAAGTGATAAAAGGGATCATGCACGGGGTGTAAATACAAAAATTGTAACTCTTGAAAAGAAAATCATTTCATGCTAATTCAATACGGAAAAACTAATCCAAAGCTCATCCATGGAAAGAAATACCTCACAATTGACCATGTGGTTCTATTACAATAAGACTTGCTTTTTATAAACACTATCACTTCTTCACTTAGAAACATTGAATGGATTTTTTAATGGACTATAAATAGTTTGAGAGGGAAGACCGACTATTAGGATTTAGTATAGACAACAACTTTTGATTGTTGCAATGTTTTTGTATTACAAACATTATTAGTTAGCTTCTTCATTAAAGTCCCCAAAGAAGGCTTGAGTGGGCATGACCAATCTTTCGATTCTTGCAAAGATTTTGTATTGGAAACGTCCCTAGTTATCCTCTTCATTAAGATCCCCAAGGAAGGGGCTTGAGTATGTCATGCCCATTTGCTTTGTTTGAAGGCATGCAAGGAAGAGTGCAATTTCACTCAGTTTTCAAGAGGGATAAGAAGATAACTTTTACAACAAAAAATCAGGGGAGACTTTGTGTTCAAGGAAAAGATTTTCTATTTATTGGTTTGGTCCTTTTTATGTAATGTAGTTTTACTAACAAATATTTAACTTTTTTAAGCCTCATAAAAAGAAAATCTTTTGAAATTTTGAAATTAATGTGAAGTGTGGATTTGTGTGGGTTATGATGTCTCTACATTAAAGTGAAGACTCTCTAGTGGAAAAAATAAAGAATTTTATGATTACATAAGGGACTTTGTAGTAAGGGTAGCCTACTGCTTTTGTTTTGCTATGTGTGGTAGTAAAGTTATTTTTCTTAAAATTTTCTAGGGATGAAAAAATATATAATTTTTGTTTTCTAGAATTGTGTGTTAATTTTAATTAAAATTGCCATCTTTTAACTTGTGAGATTTGAATCTTTCTTTAAGTTTAATAAATTCTTCAATCTACAAATTAGTGTCCCTTAGGTTGATTGAGAAGAAAGCGGCAACATGTGCATGTGAGTCAAGGCCATTTACAGAGGCTCTATTTCCATAATTTGCAAACCACTTACACATACAATAGATCCTTTTACAAAGTAAGCACTTTTATATGAAAGTTTTAGTAAATGAGATCCCCACACTTCATGCCACCTTTTAGATTCATATATTCTCACCTTTTATAGGAACTATAATAGCTTAACTAGAAACATATATTAAAAGGCTTTAAAAGTTCAAGAGAGTTCACTTTTGAGGTACAATGTTGTCTTTGATGATCATTCTAATCAATTGAAAGAAAAAAATTTCTCTCCATCCTCAACCATAAGAAAAGTCACTTCTTTACTAGGTCCTACTATACTTGCCATATCATCGTATGCCATCAAGGCATAATAAGTCCCTGCCTTGATGGTGCATATGAACAAGCATACCATTCATGTCTGTGATAAGGGTGTATGGCATTTAATGTCCTTATCCTAAAGGATTCCAGAGTCGAGTGCATCACATGCCGACTCTCCCAATTTAGCAATAGTACAGTAGTTTCATTACAATGGTGAATGGCCCGAAGCTTGGTAGCATACCTTTTTTACGACCTCATTTTCCATCTAGATAGAACCCACATCCTTGTGTAGCACTTATCTTAGGCCCATGTTTGAAAGACCCTTTTTCATAGCTTACTATTGCAAATTCTTAAATGCCTATGCAAACCACTACCCTTTGCATTTGTTCATACAACCACACCTCTCCCTCTCTCTTTCTCTCTCTCATAAATTTTTATAAGACGTGTTTATGCATGTGCACAAATATCTATCTCTGTCCCTAGATTTGGAATAAAAGATTATTTTCATAAAAATACAAGATTTTATAGAGAAAATATTTGTTAAGTTTTACAATTCCCTCTCCTGGCTTTGAACTCCTTCAGGGGAGTCATCATCAGATAAGGAGTAAAACGTAGAGATAGCTTTTAAAAATCACCTACAATTTACTCTCTCACATTATTCACATTGTATGATTGTCCAAATGTTTTTATAAGATTTGTGTATGTTGATCAATGACAAAGCAAGAAACAAAGTAGTAGTGATAAAGCACAGTCATAATGTAATGCAACTGGAGTGATAAAATAGTAATGAAGCACTAGCAAGGTAGTTACAAAATCACTCAGCATCCCACAAGTAGTTCCCAAGTAGTCAGATGTAGGGTCAAACCATTCAAAAAGCAACAATAAAGCACTAACCAAGCACTCACTATCCCCATAAGTAGCCAAGTACTCACCATCCCCACAAGTAGTCAAATTCAATGACAGAGCAGTCAAATATAGTGTCAGAGTAGTGAAAAGGCAATACAAAAGCCGTCACAAAGAAGTAATAAAACGATTAAAAAACACCTGCAATCACAGAAGTCATAAATAAATAGCAATGCACACACAAGGTATGAAGACTTGTTATATAGTATCTTATAGTAAAGCAAAACATGGGTTTGCCCCTAATGCCCTATGTAGATGGTGCAATTTACACCATTTCAACACAATTGGGACACAAGAATCTAAGAGAGGGAGAGAGTGAGTGTTCATTGATCTTTTGGTTTCTTTTGGCAAGATGGTAGTCCATAGCTCCTACACCTAGTGTGATGGGGTAAGGTGGACCACAATCGAGTTAGAAGAACCTAACTAGTGTGATGGGGTAAGGTGGGCCACAATTGAATCAAAAGAATCTAAGAGAGGGAGAGAATGAGTGTTCATTGTGCTTGCAAAGTAGTTGTAGAAGTGGTTGATTGCTTGAATATCTTACATATTGGGTAACATTTTACTACAACTACAAGACAATGGATGCAATTATGAACATTGAGTGATGAGTGAGGCTGAATGGATTATGGTTGGAGGGCTTGTCCCAACCATCTTTCACTGACAAAATACCAAATCTTACAATTAATATATTTAAGAATTATATTTTTAATCTACTAGTGGATATATCATAAATTTTTGAGAAACTTTCCTTTTTATAGATCCTCGATGTTAGCTAAGGTACAAAAGTTATGACCCCTTCTTCATAGTCCCTCTAAGGGTAATTTGCTAGCAAAATATGGTTGAGACCCTCCGAGGTGCAAAATTTATGACCTCCAAGATATTTTGTCGGCCTTCCACATCCACCTCTCCATGTCCTTCCACATCCACCTCTCTCTAAGCTCACCCTTTTGACCTTTACTCCTCCCCCCTTTCACACATTCACCTCTCAAAGTCTCATTCTGACCGTCCCTTTCCTCACCCAACCATTTCTCTCCTCCCACTTCCTTATCTATACCATTTCCCTCCTCTCCTCAATTTATCATCTCTCTTCTTGGCTTCCCCATCCTTACCAGCCTAAGATACTAGCTCTCTCCTCTTCTCTTCCCCCTCATCCATTCATCTGTCTCCTCTCCTTACAATTTCTCTCCTTCTTTCTTCCCTGTCCACACCATCTATACCATCTCCCTCCTCTCCTCAATTTACCATCTCTCTCTTCTTGCCTTCCCCATCCATACCAGCCTGAGATACTAGCTCTCTCCTCTTCTCTTCCCCCTCATCCATTCATTTGTCACCTCTCCTTACAATTTCTCTCCTTCTTTCTTACCTGTCCACACCATCTCCTTTCCCCTTTCCATCGCACCTTTTCTTTGGTCCACCCTCTCTCATCCCCCTTCCTGTTCAACCCCATCTCTCTTTCCCTCCCCCTTGTCCACCATACCATCTCTCTTTTCCCCCTTTTCCCTAGCTATCTCCATCTTCTTGATGGTCCACCAAGGGTCCACCCATGTCTCTCCTCCCCTCTTTTCTTTCTACATCACCTCTCTCTTCTGGCTCACTCTAACTCACCCTCTTATCTCTGATTGTCTCTTTGTGCTTTGCACCTTGATGTTCTCTTTTCAATACAAAATCTAAATACAAAGAAGTGGATTGGATAGTTGATGTTGAAGTAGGAATAGGCATTGGTGGTGTCTTCCCATCATGGTGCATGTGTTCTTGGCTCGTTCCTGGCACCTCCCAAGTATGGTAATGGCTGGCTATGGCAATGGAGGAGGTATGATAGAAGGGGAAGGTGGAGGAGATGGGGAACACACAGCTGGCTATGGCTATAGTGTAGGGGATGGTGGATTGGGTGGCAGGCTATGTCGGATTGGTTTGCCATGCCCATGGTAAATATGGGTTTAGGCTAGGTTAGGTTAGGCTTGTTTGGATTGGATGGGTTAGATCAAGTTAGGATAGGATAGGTTAATGTAGAATTGTTGTTAGTATCTTAAGGAGGGTAATAGCAATGAGATTTGATTTCAATTAATGCCAATTTTCAAGTTGTACATTGAAATGATTTTTTAAGATGTGATTTTTTGGCAAGTAGCATAGTGCGATCAAAATAAAATTTGAGCTCTTCTAGAGACACATGTCATGTTCTTTTTATAACTCAATATTGCCTCTAAAATAAACATTTCATGCTTTTGGAACACTATGTTCAAGCTTCTTTCAAGCTTGCTTTCTTTGCCACAACTCAGATTTGCAACGAGTGCACCTTGTGGGCTAGAAATTCTTTATGTCAATTTTGCTTGTTGCTTATTGTTACTCCCTTTAATCCTCCAAGTAACCCAAGCAATCCATTTCTTTCAACACAAGCAATTGATGCTATGTTTTGTTCAAGAAGCACAAGCAATTGATGCTATGTTCTATTCAAGAAATCATTGTTTTAACATTCTCCTTCTTCCAACATTGCCTGCTCGTGGTTTGTCTAAGTCAATCCTCTACTTTTCAATTCATTGGGCAAATATTCATTGTGCTCTTTGCTGTAGCATAGCTTCCATGGTCTTATACCTTCTTTGTAGGTCGTTCATGAGCCCGTCCTCTTTGCTTTGTTGTTGCCATCTATTGTTTTGTTGTGTACAATCAATCGACGCCACCTTTGAGCACCCTGCTTCTTCCAACACATACCCTTTCGTGAGTTGTCCATATGAGCTCGTCATCTGCTTTACAATTCATTGGGCTCTTTGCTTTGTGTGTTGCCATGCATTGCTTTGTTTCATACAAAGCCTAGGACCCACTTAATCCTAGAACTTAGACCAAGTCAATTGATACCACCTTCCACTTCTAGGTAATCATGCATCCTTCAAGCAATTGTGCATCCTCTTACAATCGGCACCTTGTCTTCTTATTGTGTACCTGATGATAGAGCGATGTCACAAATCCTTCTTTTGAGGTAGTGGGGTTGCAAGCCAGCACCAACTTTTCGGATTCAGTAGAGCACAGTTTTGCAGTTCAATCTAGAGCTAGGAGGATTTGTGACATCGCTGGATTCTAACGTTGGTAGAGTTGCTCAAACATTGGAGGAAATCATCAAAATGACAAATTTGCAATGCTGTGTGGCTATGTGTACTGCCAACTTTCTTCTATGACCATGTTGTCACATGAACATGTGGTTATGTATACTTTCTATCCATATAAATGTGTGGTTATATACAAGAATTGAACTACTATTTGCTGAGCTATCCTATTAAAATACAAAATTCAATATCCCAAGGAAGGGCACATTCCTTGGTCTCATAAGTTTTAGAGAGGAAGTGTGCCAACTCTCCTCCCACATGAACGTGTAGTTACATGTATATGTGGCTATGTGTACTGCTAACCACATGATCATGTTGACACATGAACATGTGGTTATGTATACTCCCAACTTTCTATCCACAACAATGTGTATACCTAGATGAATCCAGGAACATTCCCAAACTCATCCTCTAAAAGCACAACATAGTGCAATCTCAATCTCATATAGTCACTCATAAGATTAAAACTCCATCACACATAGCAGGGACTAGCTACTATGACATCCCCACTGACGTCATAACGCCCAACAGTGGGTGTAGACCATAGTATAAAAGTATGTTCTCACACATACAAATCCACACACCCACACATACTTGAGCATCCATTTATACAGTGTCTTCGTATTGAGTTTCTGTCGGCACTCCGGAGGTGAAGGGCAAACTCAGCGATGACGAAAGCTAGCACTAAAGGAGAAGCTAATCAAAAAGTAGTCCAAATCTCTTCATTCAAGCGAGACAACATTTCATCTTTTCTACGCATGGACCACAATTTGCACAGTTTGAAATTAATAGCAGACCAGTATCATCATGGAAGGATTATGTAGACTACTTACGAAAAATGAATCAGCGTATAAGCATATAACTAAAATTTACGGTTGTATCTGAAACTTTGGTAGTATCAAACTAGATACTCCTGTTAAAATAAAGCGCACAGTTTTTTAGTTCTTACAAAATTTTAAATAGTTTGAAGGCTAGCCTTCCATACCTCATGTCAAACTTAACATGGCAAGACCCTAAGTATCCATGTGACAACCATTACACAATACCTAAACCGTTGAGCTAGATCCATGCAAGAAATGTTCAATCTCACCATAAAGTAAGTCTGAAATTATTCATTGTTATGATTGGTAGCTATGCCTATGAATCTCCACTAATTTTCAGAATGTGTACGAAATCGGATGTATTCTTGAAGACATGGCATGGAAGCTCCTTCCCCTGTTCATTTCTACAGAATCCACAAAGATAACACTTGGCTGTTATCTTGCTCTAAACACAAATTTCGTTCTCCAAAGGTGTGTGAAGGTACTCTGGTGAATGATGACTCAAAACGAGACATTGTCAAATTTGTATACCTAGAAATAGGCATCCAAAAAAGGTTTCGTAGACAATCATCTCCTTTGGAACAAATATTGCTCTCAAAACTGTTTTGAAAGCTCTCACACAACTCAACTAGAAATGTGAAATTCTAACGTCTCTGTGCAGTCCAAAAACTGGTGAAATACCCAAGAATGACCCTCACCCCTAGATAGAATCGCCATTACAAATACCCATAAGAGTCTACTCACCCTTCTATCCACAAACTTCAGATATATTATCATATCCCCTAAATCATATGAGGATTAAAAACTTCTCCAGCAGCAACAGCATTCAGTAGACTTAAGTTACGTTGTTTATACCCAACATTCTTTAACTCCCATCCATGGCTGAACTACCATATGTCAGATTTTAAGTAACATACATTGTAAATTCCAGATTAAATCTGCAAAATTCTGATGCTCCAAATATGAAAGCATGTCACTTAGATACACTCTCAAAGTAGCCAAGGATCGTTTGGCATGAGTGTAAGCAATCAGATGGAATCAGCCCTATTTATAATATCTAAATCTCTGAAATTATAATATGGTCCTCAAATTCCATCACCTGACAATTTTCCTGGAAGACTTCGCACTTTTCTTTGTTGTCCCTGCCTTTGCCACCCGCAAGCTTTTATGCACAGAGCTCAACCTTGCCAGTGCTGCTTTTTTCAAGTCTGGACGGTATCCATTTTCTACAACCTGTCAAAAATAAGTTAAACAACTTACTGAAGATCTGTTCACGAAGTCACAACATTGCTTAGCATTCCATCCTAATGGTTCTGTTGCCTCTTAATTTTCAATAGACCCATTGTAAGAAAGTCAGTAAAAGACCGCAGAAAATTTAATGAATCATCGAGCTATGCAGTAATCCGTTATCGGAAGGGCTCCCCTAGAATCAAAACCATGCAAATGGACCTTGGACGCAAACTCAAAAAAGTTAAATACAACCATAACAATGGCAAAAAGAATAACCAAAATGACACTACAACT